>NC_141101.1:20914003-21219003 GCF_041138505.1 Cibotium barometz | reverse complement strand
TCAATTGCCATTGACGTGGGAAAATCTCTCACAACAAGATGGGGGAAATGTGGATGCTTCTCGCTCAAAGAACTGGAAGGATTCTTGGGAGTGGAATGGCTTCTTGTTTACAGCCCAACCGACAGGATGTGGGAACAATCTACATGGAGGAGGCCCCCCACAACAGGCCCAGGGCTCCACGTTCAAAACTTCATCTCCATTTGACAAGTCTGAAGTGAATGGGGCCCAAAGTGAACCAACCTTGCTCGAACTTGGGCTCAATAATAACACATTGGCAATGGACAATGATGATGGTCTCTTGGCTTTAAAGCTCGGTGGGAATGGTCACTTGGGGGGGGCGGACGATCTTTCCCCAAATGTGAAAAGAAGCCGGCATTCTCCGCCTGAAACACAAAGGCCACGGTGTCAGGTTGACAATTGCACTGAGGACTTGCAAAATGCAAAAGATTATCACAGACGGCATAAAGTCTGTGAGTTCCATGCAAAGGCTTCAAAAGCTCCAGTGGCAAGGATAATGCAACGGTTTTGTCAGCAGTGTAGCAGGTAGCTCACTATGCAACAATTAGGCAGAGAAGTTGTAACTTCTTTCACATGCTCCAACACATACGCACGCACATGTGCACTCACATAGGAGACATTTTTAAAAAATAAATTGACAACCTTTTGCAGATTTCACTTACTACAAGAATTTGATGATGACCGAAGAAGCTGTCGAAGACGGTTGGCTGGACATAACCGGCGTAGAAGGAAAACTCAGCCAGATGCAGCCACAACTTTAGCATGTCTCTTGGCGGATCAAAATGCTCTTTCAAGGATTATCAGTCCACTAGGACAACTCCAAGGTTGGTTTGCAGAACCATTTTTTGGTGTAATCTTTGTCTATGTGCACTTCTTTCCTCTTGGCGTATCTTAGCTGCATGTACTGGACATGCTTCACCACACTATAAGTGTATGCCTCTGCCATGGTCTTTTGGCCTAACAATCCTCTCAATCCCAGTCATGATAAACCCTAATTCAGCTTGCACAACTCCCACCTAGGATTGACCTAGATGCTTTGATACCAGTGTGGCATGACTACTATGTGGAAGCATGCTTAATGATGATTAACACAAAGCAATAAAGATTAATGCTAATCACATGGCCATGACGTAGTGAAGTAGAGAGAAGGAGAAGAGAGACTTTTTACCTAACCTACTCTTACTATATATTACTGAATGAATGAGTAATTACAATGATTGTCATAGATCCAATGTAGATCTAGACTATGAATGCTATGAATGAACTTATGCTTATCGTCCTCCACTATGCGCTGATGGAAAACGCTGATTTGGAGATGTACTTGGTTGATCCAAATTGTTAGATCCAAATTGTTAGACTGCATGCCCTTGGACTTCGGCTCTACAATCTCTGTCTTTGAATGGATAGAAATGACCATGACTTGCCTTTATATAGGGATTTGATAGCAAGTTGTATGATGTATCAGGTCGGCCAGCCCCTTTTAGGCTACAAAAAGTCATAAAAAATGTGTTCATATTGTGCCCATAATATACATCCCAACCATTGGTGCATGTCTTGGGCACCTCCGGGCACCTATAGGGCTACCGAATTGGCTCTAAATTGCCCATAATCTTCCTCCAACTTTGCCCTTTAGGTGGCTGCAAGAAATAAGCGTGTCCACGTCACACCTTGGAAGAGTGTGCACATGACAACAACTGTAGTTGCCCTAATCAAAAAATTGATTTGGGGCTTTGTTAATTGGCACCTGAGTGAGTTGTCTCCTGTAGGCAAAAGTATGGAGCAGTGGGCGGAGGTGGCAGCATTGGCTGTTTGTTGGGTGGCGGATGCCCTAATTAGGGCAAACTCCTTGTTGGAGCTTAGGCTCCCTTAGTGGGGGCCTAGCAATGCTCTTTAGCTCTTTTGGAGGGGCTTTCCAAGCAAAACATAGATATGCAAACAAAATGAGCTCCTTGACTGTTGTGCTGTTTTGCCCACGAGTTGCTGAAGAGTGCTCTGAACCTTTATAGTTGTAGCCTCAGCTTAACAGGCTCTGATGCCAATGTTGGCTATGGTGGAGGAGCTTTGCAAGAGAACATGCATAGACATACACTCATACATAGTCAAGCTTTGAGAAAAAATGTGAGTGTCATGCTGGAAATGTACTTGATAATAAAATGAAAGTACAAAGTACTTTAAGTACTCTAAGACACAAGGTCCAACACACAAGGGTGTGTTCCCACTGGGAAAAACTCTCTGTCCAGCTAGAGTAAAAAGTGCTCGTGGGTAGAGGTGTTCACATCAGGACTTCCTAGAGCTAACAAGAAGAATGTGGTTGTAGATGCGCTATCAAGGAGACCACAGGTACATTCAATGACCATTGCCTATCATAGAGAGTTGGATTCCATGAGGGATCACTATGTGCATGATGAAGACTTTGGTGGGATTATGCGAAAGTCATGCTTATGTATGGTTTTTAACCTAGATCACATGTTACAGTAGGATTCTCAGGACTTCAGCATGATTTACAAGATATGCAGGAAATGTTATAAGTTGCGAAGGAATCTATTAGAAGTGCTCAAAATAGAGATAGGTTTTATTCTAATAGACATCGTTCACCCAGAGAGTTCTCTGAAGGGACGATGGTGTATTTGCGAGTTCCGAAAGATTCCGAGACTTTACGGACAAGTCGATCACCGAAATTATCCCCTAGATACTGTGGACCATTTCGTGTATACGACGGATTGGTTCAATTGCATATGAATTGGACTTGCCTTCTTATGTGAAAGTTCATCCTGTATTTCATGTTCGTAGACTTAAGGAAGTATTGGGTGGAACAGATCAGCTAGTTACTCCTTAAGAAATTATAGATGTCGAGGACATGACATTTGTTCCGCACGAACCTGAAAAGATTCTTGGATTTCGTGAAAGAAGATTACGTAATACGCTTATCACGGAATACAAGATCAAGTGGAAGGACCATGTTGAGGAGGATGCTACATGGGAGACATTGACTACTCTTCAGAGAGATTACCCTGGCTTTTTAGTGAGCTCATGAGTGAGCTCTTAGAAGAAGGGGAGTATGTCATGTGCACAGTGTGTATCTACCGTGTGCTACACGCACGCAAGACTAGTTTCGAGACTTGGGGACGCTTGGAGCTAGGCAAGCTGATTGATGAGCTGAGTTAGGGATAGACGGATGGGCGGGCACCCAAGTATGGACGGGCGGGCACCCAAGTGTGGACGCCCGATGACCGGCCAAGAGCCTATAAAAGGGTGGCCAAGGTTAGTCATTAGTCATATAGAGAGTCTTGCGAGTTTGTGAGAGCTCTATGGTCTTGGAGCCTGGATCTAGTGCAGACGTGCACCTGCTTTACACAGTCAAGGCCGGCAGTAATCTCGAGGCCCGCGAGGGCAGCTTCGTGGCGATATGGGACGTCGCGAGGAGGAGATTGGTCGGTACGTCAACCTAGTTAGCTCAGTTCGTGGCTCGGTGGGGACAACCAAGACTGTGGGCTTGCCCACGGCTGTCATGGTTGGGAGGTGAGTCAGGCCTGCACCCCCTTGTTTGTTTGTTCGTTTGTTTGCAGGCTTCGAGTCTCGTACCAAGAACGATCACGAGGAGATCCGTGGGGATTTGACAGGCCAACTGCCTATTCAGCAAGCGTGGAGTTTTCTTCTACTGGCCGACTTGCTTTATGCAGTCGTGGAGCTTTCTACTGCTGGCCGACTGCTTCATGCAGTCGTGGAGAGCCACTAGCGTTGTCCGACTGCATGCATGGGGCATATAAATAGGCCCCATGCCCCCCACCACTTATTCATTTAGTTATTTGCGGGATCTTGTGTATAGAGAAGAGTTTACACCTATTTCTCTATTTTTCTTGTGCTATCTATTTTCTGCACTCTACTTGCTCTTGTCAACCCAAGTTTGGTTATCATTTCCGTTGCATATTTTGACATGGTACCAGAGCCCTAGGCTCGTGATAGATCTTGGGAGTTTTCTGAGCAAGAGGGGGATCGATAGGTTGCTGATTGGTGGACTGTTTTGGACTGTTCGGGAAGAGAAGTTGCAAGAGGAAGGCGGGCTAAGGTGCTAGATAGCCACTTGCAGGTTTTAAAGATTTTTTTTCCCACCCACCCAACCTTTAAGTTTACTCCCCGCGATGGCAGATTTACTAGAGATGGCTGAGAAGCACGTGAAGATTTCGACTCTCCCCACGTTCCCAGTGGACCATCAGTTGGACGGGTCCAACTACGGCATATGGAAGGTCATGATGGAGTCTGTGCTGGAGTCATATGACCTTGCTGATTTCATCATCATCGGGGTTCCATGGCCGGAAGCAGAGGAAGGGGAGTTACTGTCGATGAGGAAGGACCCAGAGGCACAGGCACACATGTGGGATTGTGTCAACGCCAGGGTCCGGTCATTTATTTTCCTCAACTGCACACCACAAGTGATCAATCATGTAAAGCACATGACGCTGGCGAGAGGCATATGGGAGCACTTGGCTTCTCTTTATAACAGGGTATCACCCATGAAACGGATCTCATTGGAAGTGCAGATGCGGGTTATGAACCCTGCAAAGTCCTCGACGATGCGGGAACACATTAACAAGCTGCAGGCCCTTCAGCAAGAAGTTCTACAAGCTGGGAAGGAGATATCATTTGAAGACATGGCCATCACTTTGCTGTCCCACTTGCCCGCTCAGTATTCTGCTTTCTACTCCTCGTTGATTACGAGTGGCAGACTCAGCACCATTACCTGGGAGGAGCTTGTGCCAATGGTCTTGGACTAGGAAGAACGTTTCACGAACCCTCCTCACAGCGGCGGTTCGGAGGCCTTAACAGGCCAACAGTCGAAAGGCCGGAATAACAACAAGGGCAAAGGGAAGGCTTCACCGAAGAAGTCTTCTGAGAAGAAGCCTGACTCAGAACGCGAGGAGCTGAAGGCCGAAAGATTCTGCAATGATTGTGGCGAGAGGCCACTATTGGAGGAAGTGTCCTAAGCGGACAGGGAAGAGTGCTGATTCCTCAGCCTCAGCTGCGCAGACTCCGGCATTTGTGCACTTAGAGATGATGGACTCCGACGCTTCATCATCTTCGAGCGAGGAGGCAGTTGGCTTCACCGTGAAGGATACCTGGGAATGGATTCTTGATAGTGGTGCTTCCAGGCACATGACTCCATTCCGTGACTTCTTTCTGGATTTGAAACGGCAGTCAGGTCGCATCTTTATTGGTGACAACTCCACTATTCCGATACATAGTGAGGGCCGGATGGAGATTATTCCCGACGGAAAGGGGGGCAAGCATGCTTCCCGTGTTCTTTATGTCCCTGCTCTGGGTTTTCATCTTCTGTCAGTGCATGAAGTATGCAAGACTGGCTTTCGGGTGGAATTTGAGGAGCATTCAGTTGCTCTATGGGACCGTGAGACTGGCCAGGTTGTTTGGGAAGGCGGTGTGGAGAATGGTATCTACAAGCTCTCTGCACTCTCCTCGTTGACAGGTTCTCAGGTCGGAGATTTGTGGCACTTTCGTTTTGGCCACTTAAATGTGGTTGCATTGAGGCGAGCTTTCCGAGACCAAATGGTGGTTGGCTTGCCGGATGTTGGTAGTAGGCAAGGGCGTTGCAGTTCTTGCATACGTGGTAAGCAGCACAGGGAATCCTTTCCGAAGCAGGCTTCTAGGCGGGCTTCGAAACCATTGGAGTTGATTCACACTGACTTGTGTGGACCTTAGCAGACACCATCTTTGGGAGGATCTCTCTACTTTATGCTGCTTGTTGAACCGTGCAAAAGCTTGGTCCTTCTGGGAAAGAAAGTAGACCCACGAGGATTGGCATGTGATGGTGGAGAAAGAGTCTGGATTTCAGGTCAAGACTCTCAGGGCTAATAAAGGAGGTGAATTCTCCTCGACTGTATTTCTCAGATTTTGTGTAGATCATGGCATCAAAAGGGAACTGGCCAATACAGGATTGCCTTCGGAGAATGGAGTTGTCGAACGCAAGAACAGGACTGTGGTGGAGATGGCGAGGACCATGCTGGAGCATCGTAATCTTCCTCGTCCACTTTGGGGAGAGGCTGTGGCAACGGCTGTCCATACCCTCAACCGATCTTCGACGACTTCAGTATCCCATATGACTCCATTTGAGGCATACTTTGGCAGGAAACCTGATGTCTCGCACTTCCGTGTCTTTGGGAGTGACGCGTATGTACATATTCCGAAGAAGCAGAGGGGGAAGCTTGACTCCAAGTCCCGCAAGCTTGTATTTGTGGAGTATAATTCTCTTTCCAAGGGATACAGATTGTATGATCCAGACAGGAACGAGATTGTTGTCAGCCGGGTTGTGGTCTTTGAGGAGCATGTTCCAGTATCCACTGTCGAGGAGCCGCCACTTCTTGGAGATCCAGAGGAGTCTGATGATGATTCCCAGACCATCATTCCAGTTGATCAACCTCAGTCAGTACAAGAGGTTGAGCCCGTAGCTGGAGTAGAGCTCCCGCGACCACAGGAGGCTCCACAATCTGTTCGAGTACCTAGGTGGTTGTTAGACACCCTTCGGGAGTCCGGTGTCACGGAGTTACCCTCCGAGTGGACCACAGAGGACGGCCCTCGAAGATCACACAGAGTCCGAGATAAAAGCAATACAGCGGAGCTTCTTCAGGTGAACTATGCTTTGATGTCTCGTATTATGCGGGACAAGGAGCCCACTTCTATCAAAGAAGCCCTTTCACAGGATACTTGGAGGAAAGCCATGCAGGTGGAATTTGATGCCATTGAGAAGAACAACACTTGGGAGTTGGTTCCAAGGCCGTCGAAGCGGTTAGTCATTGGTGTCAAATGGGTCTTTAAGACCAAATATGCGTCTGATGGGTCGGTGGACAAACACAAAGCCAGACTTGTGGCTAAAGGTTATGCTCAGCGGCCAGGCATCGACTACGAGGATACCTTTGCACCGACAACACGGATGTCCACGATTTGGACCATTCTTGCCCTTGCTTCTTCTCAGAGGTGGCCCGTGTATCAAATGGATGTAAAATCTGCGTTCCTTAATGGTGACCTGCAGGAGGAGGTGTATGTTGAGCAGCCTCCAGGCTTTATTGTTCCAGGATCTGAAGGGATGGTTTACAGGTTACGTAAGGCCTTGTATGGTCTTAAGCAGGCTCCCGCGGCTTGGAATCAGAAGATTGATTCCTTCTTTGTTCGGACTAGATTTTAGAGATAGGTTGCAGATCCAAACCTGTATCTCTTTCGGGAATGCGGCATGGTCACGATTATCATCCTTTATGTGGATGATCTCATTCTCACTGGCGGTCATGTGGAGCACATTGGAGTGACGAAGGCTGCCTTGTCAAAGGAGTTTGAGATGACCGACTTAGGCTTACTCCACTTCTTTTTGGGATTGGAGATCTGGTAGACCCAGAGGGGGTTTTTCATCTCTCAACAGCGGTATGTTCATGAGTTGCTTGAGGCCTTTGGGATGGAGAACTGCAAGCCTATTACTTCGCCGATGGACCCGAACACAAAGTTAACCGTTTACTGATCCTTGTGAGCCAGTTGATGCCTTGTAGTACCGGAAGTTGGTTGGTTCATTGATCTGGTTGCTGAACACCAGATTGGACTTGAGCTTCTCCGTGGGGCTGTTGAGCTCTTTCATGCAGACGCCATTGAAGTCTCATTGGGACGCAGGATTGCGGATCTTGCGGTATCTGCAGAGTACGAAGGATCTAGGACTCTTTTACACAGGAGGGGACGGAGTTAGGCTCCAAGGTTGGAGTGCTCGGATTGGGGAGGAGATCCAGACACGAGGTGATCTACTTTAGGATACAGTTTTACCCTCGGCTCAGGAGCAGTTTCTTGGAGCAGCAAGAGGCAGCCAACTATTGCTCTCTCTTCGATAGAGGCAGCGTGCCGGGCTACTTGTGGTGCTGCTTGTGAGGTTGTGTGGTTGCGGAGGTTGCTAGGCGAGATTGGGTTTCCACAGAAGGAGCCCACAGTCATCCAGTGCGATAACCAGAGTTGTATAGCTATTGCTCGGAACCCGGTCTTCCATGCCCGGACCAAGCACATAGAGATACAGTATCACTTTGTACGTGAGAAGATCTTGGCTGGTGACATCTTGCTACTTTATTGTTCGACGGAGGACAATGCGGCGGACCTGTTCACGAAGTCTCTACCTCAGGCTACGCTCAGGTGGCACTCCAGCTCCCTTAGGTTGATTTCACAGCGAGGAGCTGAGAGGGGGTGTTAGAAGTCATCTCCTGTCTATTTGTATACACCAGGGCCTTTGTTGTGGGTGTGCCCGCCCTGTATAGGTGTTTTATCATTTTTCCTCACTCCCCGTATTTTTTCCCCATTTTTCCCCATTTTTCGGTGGTGTGGATGGATGCCAGATGTTGGCAAGAGCTTCTGGTGGCTGGCCGACTGTCCATTCAGCAGTCGTGTGGCTGGCCGACTGCCTATTCAGCAAGTGTGGAGTTTTCTTCTACTGGCCGACTTGCTTTATGCAGTCGTGGAGCTTTCTACTGCTGGCCGACTGCTTCATGCAGTCGTGGAGAGCCACTAGCGCTGGCCGACATTAGAAACTGATATTGTGTTTTCTTTTTGGGAATTCAAAACTTTAAAAGAGACCTCATTCCTCCCTTCATTCATCTGCTAGAGGTGATGATCTGACCTTTTCTAGCTCCGTTCCTTTCTGTCCAAGTTCTCGGCTTTCTGTAGGTTAGTTTTTTTTTCCTTCAAGAAATTCGTTTGTTGAAGACTTGCAACTTTGTCTTCTTTGGAACTGAAGATGTTGACTGCATAATTCTTATCCTGTTGCAAAATGGTGCATGTGGCATTTGCATCCTATATAATTGTTGGCATTGCTTCAATCACTGAGTCTAGGCTAGATTCCAGTTGAAACATCCATCAGGTAACCCTCCGACTTGGACTTAGAAGTCCTAAAGTTTTCCCATGCTTCTGCTCCCTAATTTATGACACCCATACTAGGTCTTGATGGCCTGACTCCCTCCCCCCTTAAAAACCGCCAAACAGCTGGTCATAGCTGTTGGTCTGCTGGTAGACCCCTTTGGGCCATCTGGGGCTGCTCTAGGGCAGAAACTAAGGGCATTAAAACCTTAGTATAAGGTTATCCCTTCTTCTTTATTGAGATTACAGAGGGCAAGTGTGGATTGAGATGACCGCAGTGCAGGTGCTGCTGCTGCAGAAGCCCCAGTGTTATTGCAGCAGATGACAGTCCTATCAGAGAGCAAGACTTTAGCAAGAAACTCTTCTATGGAGGTGTGTATGCTCTCTGTAGTGCTAGCCTTCATCATGGTTTGAGAAGATAGAAACTCAGAGTGGTGGTTTATTATGAAAGTTTGACTTCTCAAGCAGACACATCTTTATACATGAACCTGCACCTACGCTTGGGCGCTGATGATGTGAGGATGTCATAGCAGGTAGTCTATGCTGTGTAATGGAGTTTTTGATTTGAAGCTTTGTGAGTAGAATCTCTTTAAGATTGGACTTAGGTTTTTATTAAGTTTGGGAAATAACCTGAATTTTCCACTGGTATGATCCTTCTATGGAGGTGTTTGTGAGTTGGTTTGAGATCCCAATGCTGGAATACTAACCCCTCTTACCAGGCATTGGGGCTGTGCTCTGTGGGGAGTGGGGCTAGGGGAGGTTGGGAGGCAGGCTAACAGAGCATAATCCATGCATGCTTCTATACACTGAAAGGTTACGTAGCTAAAGTAATAATGCAATTGGTGTTTTAGATAGTGTTGAGCTGTGAGCATCAATAGATGGGCATTCAACATGACTTTTTTTTGGGTGGCAGGAAAGGATGAGCTTGAAAGGCTGCTTCGGGTACTGAATGGGGGAGACACACTTCTACAGGCCCTGGTGAATGCAAGAGCAGCAGTTGGAAATGCAGAAAACAAATCTACAACAGTGGGAAGTGCACCACCCAATGATCTCGTGAATGCAATTGCTAAGTCACAACTTCTGAGCAATTTTCTGCTTTCCAACCCTGCACTTGCTTGCAACTTACCAGCCATAGCAGCACCTGCCGACACTTCAATTTCAGCTTTGTCCAATGCACTGCTATCATTTCTGTCACAATTGCAGCAGAAAAATAATGGGAATGTGGCCCATGGTGGGCCTGTTTTTATACAAGAAATAGGAAAGCAACCAGAGTCTGGCATGAATGGATTAGGCACACATTCTACTTCAAAGCAGAATGCCTACTCCAGGCACTCTACTGGGGACCAACTTGTTTCTCTTGCACTTCCAAGCTCGACTGAGCACCTGCCAGTAGCTAGAGAGCCCATCACACCCCCTCTGTGTAGTGATAAATCAAATGACTCGAATGGAGATTCCATGGATGAAAGAAGTCACATTGATTATGCTCGAAGAGGAGGCATGAATGAGAGCTATATCCAACAAGATTTAAGGCACTTGAAAGATCAAAGAAAAGGCTATCATGACACATCATTGATGCTGTCTGCCGCCCAAAATTTTCAAACAGCGGGAGCAATCCAGGCTAGAGACACTGTGTGTGTCCGTCCAGATACTCAAAGTACATCCCTGGAAGAACATTTCGAGACAACAGCCTTGGGGTCTGATCACTCTTCAGATTCTGCTCTCGACAAGCAGGTATCTCATTCTTTAGTATAAGAGCATGTTTGTGCTGGGTTTTTGTGCTCCCAATGATACTTGTTCGATGTTTTTGACATACAGGAACAGACAGTCCAGCTATGGTTCAAGATCTTTGACAGGGGCCCCGCAGATTTACCTTCTTCACTGCGAAAACAAGTAAATCAAAGGATTGGAGTTTAAGATGTCACTTTTTGGAGTTATGGGTGCCCTTGCTCAAGTGGCTATCTCACCACACCGCACACAAGGGGCCTGTGATACCTTTTTTAATCCTCTGAACGTGCTTGTTTTTCCTTCTCCAGATGCTTGAGTGGTTGGACCATGTGCCTACTGAAATGGAGGGTTACATCAGACCTGGCTGTATCATACTGACGGTTTTTCTATGCATGCCAGTGCATGCCTGGAAGAAGGTACGTGATCCATCGAAGCCGGTGCTGCACAAGTTAATCTTTCTTATATTCTCAAATAGGATCACCTCCATGTTGAGTGTACTCTAGTCTCAAATATGGAATCGATGTCATCTTAACATGATACCAGTTTGCAGTTATGTAGAAATATTGAGGGGAGCTTGTACAAGTTGGTGCGGAGCCCAGACGGGGATTTTTGGCGTAAAGGGCGGGTGCTTGTGCACCTAGGGGAGGCCAGTGCTTTCATTATCGAAGGTAGGTTAGTCTTCTTATGAGCGCAGGGTCCTCTTCTGGGCATTTAAATTAAATATTTTGCACGCCAATGCAGGAAAGGTGTACCAGAACACGAACCCCAAACCGCTGCAGACACCAAATCTGATTTTAGTTCAACCCTTTGCCGTAGTCATGGGGGAAAATACGGATCTGATCCTAAAAGGTCACAACCTTAAGGCTCCTGGCACAAAGTAAGGAAGGTGACTTCAAGTTTCTTCGAAGTGTGCCACTGCTTGTGTTCTACAAACACTTCTCACATCTCTTTTTATTTTTCAGAGTCATATGTGCGTATGAAGGGAAGTGTATAGACAAGGAATTGGTGCCTACCAGTTTTCGAGAGAGAAAAAGGGATAGAGACGAGGAACAAGGGATGCCTCTTGCAGGACCTGATGGACAGCAAGAACATGCCATTACCTTTCATGTGGGGCCTTTCAATAATATGGGCCATAGTTTCATTGAGGCAAGTGAATTGGATTGTTGGCACGAGTCTAATGTGTGCGTGCATGCATGTGTGCATGCATGTGTAACACATGCAGTGTGTGGATATATGTATGTATATTTATATCTATATGCATGTATGTATGCATGCATATGTATATACAAGTGTGCATGCGCACACGCGCGTGTGCACTTGCTTCTTAACCTTTTAAGAGATTAATCTACTTTTTTTCTTAACAACCAGGTGGAGGGACAAATGATTAAGGGCAATACTTTTCCCATTATTATAGCAGACAGGTCTATTTGTGAAGAAGTGTGCTCATTAGAGAAGGAATTCGTAAGAAGTCTTGTGAATCAGAGACCCTTGGAAAACACGAGGCCAAGCAAAATAGAAGCTGACATCACTCACTTTTTATACGAGCTGGGTTGGCTTCTACACAGATTTCAATGGAAGGTACACTACATAGATTCGGGGATACAAGAATTTTCCCCTGCAAGATACAGATGGTTGTTGCGGTTCTCCGTGGAGCATAACTGTTGTGCTGTGGTAAGGAGGATTTTGGACTTGCTGTTTAGTACGGGTGGTAATTCTACGGGGTATGTAAATTCAAGGGCTCTTGAGACTTTATCAGAAGCCAACCTATTGCACGTTGCTGTTAGAAGTAACTCAAGGGCTATGGTGGAATCCTTGCTGGCGTATACTCCTGCTGCTGCTGCTTCAGACTCAAAGCAGAGATATATCTTCAGGCCTGATACTCCCAGTTATGGTGGGCTTACACCTCTTCACATTGCTGCTAGCATGCATGCTGCCGATGGAGTTGTGGACGCATTGACAAATGCTCCAGAAGAGGTGTGTATTAACCACCATCTGCAGGTTTGAACCTCCGTCTAGGTCCTATTAATGCTGATTTGATCATGGGGTTATGCAGTTATGGGCAATGACATGGACCAGTGCGAAGGATTCGGTTGGTCAAACTCCTTTGATGTACGCATTGGCTGCTGGCAATCGTGCATCTGTCAAACTGGTGCAAAGCAAGCTGCAAAAGCTCCGTAACACAGATACTTTGGAGAGAAAGGGAAGTGATGCAAGGCCCCCACATTTGGCCTTAAGTATAAGTGGTGAGGATGCCGCCAAGCCAATCACTCCTTCACCGAGAAAGATTCCCTTGACAAAGCAAGTACAACACTGCACTTGCACGGGCAGAGAAATTCTAACCCAAAACCTTCGTTTCAGAGTTCGTGGCTTTAAGGCAGGATCTGTGTGCCGTCCCTTCGTGTTGTCAATGCTTGCTGTTGCAGCAGTATGTGTGTGTGTAGGGGTCCTGATGAAGGGTCCTCCAAGTGTTAACTTTGTGCAAGGTCCATTTGTATGGGAGTCCATCAGGTTTGGCTTCAGTTGAAGCCTTAAGTGCAACAAGAAACAAATGGCAATGGGAGCCTCTTGTCATTGAAGAGCTACATACATACATAGAGGTGAAAGTTTAATTATACCGTGTGTGTGTGTGTGTGTGGAAACAGATGTCAATGGGAGCCTTGTGCCATTGAAGAGCTACATAGAGTGATGGGAAGGTTGAATTATATAACCAACACCCCCCCCTCCCCCCGCGGGGTTGAAACAGCTCCTGTTTGAGGGTGGGAGGAGTATGAAGTTGCCTGCGTACTTCTTTGGGATTTCATAGCCCACTGCCTTACTACTAGAGATTACTTCCACATGCCAAAAAGTCAAGGTTTGTAAAACAGGTGATCACATGATACAAAACACCAAGTTCTTTATCATCCTTCAAAATCCATTTGCTTGTTTATCAAATTGTCTGAGCATTTCAGTTGTTCTGCACCTCTTTTGCTCTATCTTCTTGAGATGAAGGATGGGCTATATAAGGAGATTTGGTTAAGATCTATGTGATGCCAGTCTATGTAAGCAATCTATGAAATTGATTCCAGAGCGTTGGGTGATTCCGTCTTTAGTTTTAGCGCTGACTGTGTTGAGTTGTCATGCACTGAAAGGAATCTGCAGGTTCTCTACACTTTTCAGAATCGATGAGATGATGCTTGGTATAAGTACCATGGCAGCAACCTTGATGTGCCTATCGATATGGTGTCTATTAGCCAATTGCCATGTATCCTTGAATTCCCTTCTGCATAATAACTCTTTCGAGCCATTGTGCAAAAAAGGCATCCATTTGTATGTCATAGGGGATGTAAAAAGAGGTCATGTTTGAGTACAAATGACGATAAAGAAGAGGCCTAGTTTTAGGGAAGCTAAGGACAGCCAGACCCTACTTTATCAGCAAAGCAAATGAGTGGTTGAAAGCTAAAGCAAGCTTGACATCCCGAAAATCCGGTCATGGTCTCATCCAATCCTTGTGTGACACTACTACGGCATATGTATCAAGTAATTTGGGGAACCCCAACCCCAATGGCAGTTGAAAGTTGAATATTCAAGGCAGGTGGTAACTACAACCACATGACTTTAGACCATGAGAGATTAAATATGTACAAGTGTTGGTCTAATTAAGTAGTTTTCTGATTTGGTTTTGTGCTTACAAACAAAAAATACAAGCCCAATTGACACGGAAAATAGTGATAGCAGTTTGCATTTAAGTAACATGAAACTTATTGTGAGGATTTAAGAACACAATACACATTGCAAATTTTTTTTTTGTAACGTGGTATATTGAACATGCATGAAATTGTCAGGTTGTAGAAGTCATCTAGACCATTACATCAACATTAGTATTTGAATTGAAATTGCTTCTAAGCACATTTCCAATAGCACTTGGATAAATTTCCTTCTCTTTAGCTGATTAATCAAGCTAGTAGTCATATATTATGGGTGGTAGACATCAAATCACTTGATTGGAGCTTGATTCAAAGAACACAAGCCATGATGCATTGACGACTTGGTGAATATACCTTCTTTATTATCTAGTAGATAAACAAGTTATATATAATCTAGTAGGTAAAATTAGATGGTATAGCTTGATGAAATTGGTAGCAAAAGCTAGACAGGTTTAAGATGCAGAGATACACTCACGAGGGGACAAAGAAGGTCAAAACAGTTGGTTTTTGTGGTGGATCAAACATGATGATTGAACTCATGGTGAAGGCAATATTAGGCTAAACAAAAGAGGTTAAGACTAATCACATAAGGTTAGGATTAATAGCAACATAATAATAGCATAATGATAATGTGAGAGAATGACTCTTCCATTAGATGAGAGCCTTTATATAGGTATAAGTGATTAGCAATGAGATTAAGCTCTAATCCCTCTCAATCATCTCCTAGATTTGAGCACGAAAAAGTGAGTATCCACTTGTCATTCTTAACTTGCAATTGGCGCCTAGAATATGTTGATATAGATCTTTCTTTGACCATACCACATCATGTGTATGATATTTTGGTGTATTATTTTAAAAAAGACAGTCATTTTTCCAAAGTATTAAACAACGTTGAGCTAGAGAGACATGCAATGAGTAGAATGTGTTGAGGTATCAGAATAGAGAGGCCTTAATCACAAGGAGTTTCCATTGTGGCCTCTAGGTAGTTAACCATAGCTAGACACATAATGTATTCATGGCCTAGAGCTCATCGCAAAAAGATAATCCCCTAGGTGACTTCACAATGATAGATACATTTTTTCTCCAAGATAAAAATACATTTTTCGATCTTAAAGATATCCACCAATTTAGATCCCCATCATGTCCATCATAGAGGATGAGGTCTTGGGACATTATGCATTATGCTTTGGAGATGCCCTCCACAATAGTACTCACATTTTTGTTGGCTCATGTTACGGTCGCTATTCTCATGGGGGTTTAATAAACCTACCTGCTCTCTCTCCGCTCTTTCCTCTCCCCCTCTCTCTTCTGTGCAATCATATTTCCTCTCTCTCTATTAGTGCCATCATAATGTTAACCACTTTCTTGACCTACCGTAAGACGCTTTTCCATCTTATCCGTAGTAATGAAAGTTGACGACGTTAGACCTTATAAAGCAGCCTTACCCTGAACTTAATGTCAAAAGGGAAGTGATTAATTTCATGTACATAGTTGCTTAGTATTATAACTAGTGCCAATGGACTATTTTTAAGTTTTGTTCGGCTTATAGTCATGTGACTTATAAAGCAGCCTTACCTTGAGCTTAATGCCAAAAGGAAAAGTGATCACTTTTATGTACATAGTTGCTTAGTACTATAACTAGTGTTAGGGACTATTTTTAAGTTTTGTTCGATTTTTTTATCCAAAAATATCTCAATATTGAATTACCTCTCTCTAGAATTTTCTCTCTCTAGGCAAAAACAAGAAAAAATAATATTTTCTTGTATTCAAAAATAGGGAATGATTACAGGGGATTGAAGTAAAGGTTATTCATTATTCAGGCTGAGGAGGAATCTTACATCCTCTCCCACTTGAAAAACGCGAGAGATTTTCTCATCTCGCAAAGTGGGGGTAATCTTTCACCAACTCTTCTTCTTTCTCCCAGGTGGTGTCTTCTAGAGGGAAGAACTTCCACTGTGACTAAAAATTCTTTGAGGACTACTCCTGAGAATCTTCTCCCGAACGCCAAGAATTTCCTTAAGTTGGAGTATCATCATCTGGCCTTGAGTTAGAGAGATCAATTGTTCATCATCAAGGAAGTGACTTGGGTTGGGTACATATTTCTTAAGCAAACTGACATGGAATACATTATGTACCTTGAGATGGGGAGGCAGAAGAAGTCTGTAGGCTAGATCACCCACTTTCTTTATAACAGCATATGGCCCACAATTGTAGGAGAGAGCTTCTTGTACTTTCCTAAGGATAAGAAACTTCTTTTTGGTCGTACTTGAATGAAGACCATATCTCAGATCTCTTTTTATCTGCATACTACTTTTGCCTATCTTGGGCTGCCTTTATGTCTTTACGGATTGACTGCATCTGTTGGTCCATGTCATCAAGCATTTATTTGGACATTTCGACTCTGATTAATGGGTTAGACCAAGTCAACGGTGTAAGGCAATCTTGCCCATACACAGCTTTGAAAGGACTCATCCCAATGCTTCGATGAGAAGAAGCATTGTAAGCAAATTCGGCTCGATGCAAATGGCTTAACCACTTCTTGGGTTCCCTGCCGCCGCCACAGCATGAACGAAGGATATCTTCTATTACCTGGTTCACTCGTTTAGTCTGGCCATCTATTTCGGGGTGATAGGTTGTGCTGAGATCCAAGAAAGTTCCTACTGCTTTGAAGAATGCAGTCCAGAATTTCGATGTGAATTTGGGATCTCTATCACTTACTATCCTCTTGGTGGGTAAGCCATGCAATCTGAAGATCTCTTTAAAGAAAATTCTGGCAACATCCACTGTAGTGTATGTTTCTTTCACTGGAATCAGATGGGCAACTTTGGTTAGCCTGTTAACTACCACAAAAATGGAGTTGTAACCTGATTGCACTGAAGGTAATCCAGTGACAAGGTCCATACTGATACATTCCCACTTCATTTGAAGAATTTCTAGAGGCTACAGTTTTCTTGGCATCTTGACTCTCTCTGCCTTGACTCTTTGACACATTAAGCATTTCTGCACATGATCAAGTACATCCTTTTTGAGTCCTAGTGGCCAGAAGAAGCTTTTCTTCACAGACATATAGGTTTTTATAAACCTTGGATGTCCAGCTATCAGGCTATCATGGGCTTCTCTCAGAATTCTTCCCTTTATTACCTCATCATTGGGGATACATAGCCGATTATTATAATACATGCATCCTTCATCCAATTTATACCCAAGAACTCGACTCATTTCCTGAGGAGTCTTGCTTTCCTGCATTAGAAGGGTAGCAATAGGGGCAAAGAATTTGTCCTGCATGATTTTCTCCTTTGCTTCACTAATCAATGGATTTGACACCACTGTAATTGCAACAAGCAAGGAGGCTTTTCTGCTGAGTGCATCTGCCACCACATTTTCTTTCCTCGGTCGATACTTAATTTCAAAATAGAATTCCTGCAGGGTCTGCATTCATCTCCTTTGACGCATGTTGAGATCCCTTTGGGTGAAGATCCACTTCAGACTTTGATGATCTGTCATCAAGGTGAACCTTTGTCCCAAAAGATAATGTCTCCACAACTTTAGAGCATAAACTACTGAGAGTAACTCCAAGTCATGGACGGCATAATTTCTCTCATGTGTTCTGAGTTTTTTGGATTCATAGGCCACTGCATGACCTTCCTGCATAAGAGCACCGCCTAAGGCAAACCCACTGGCATCAATAACTACCTCAAAGTGTTTGGTAAAGTCTGGCAATTTAAGGACAGGGTTGGTTACTAAGGCTGTCTTCAGTTTATCAAAGGCACTACTTTGACACATTGCAGTCCACTGAAAAAGTGTACTCTTCTTGAGAAGGTTAGTTAAAGGGGATGCTATCTCAGAATACTTGGGTATAAAGACCCTATACCATCCGGTTAATGCTAGGAATCCTCTGACTTTCTTTATTGTCTTGGGTTCTGGCCATTCTACGATTGCTTGGATCTTTGCGAGGTCAGGAGAAATCCCATCTTTTGACACTATGAATCCCAAGTATTCCACCTAGTCAACAGATAAAGAACACTTGCTCTTTTTTGGAAAGAGTTGGTGTTTCCTTAGGATTTCTAGGACCTTGCGCACATGATCTTCATGATCCACAGCATTCTTTGAGTATACCAAGATATCATCAAAGAAGACAAGAACAAAATCATCCAAGTATTCTTTGAGAATATCCTGATTCTGATCTGGTAGTACCTAGATTTGAGATCTATTTTTGTGAACATTTGGGTCCCACTTAACCGATCCAGAAGCTCATCAATCCTAGGGATAGGACACTTATTTTTAATTGTTAATTGATTCAATCCTCTGTAGTCAATACAGAGTCTTAACATTCCATCTTTCTTCTTTTGAAAGAGAACGGGCGCACCCCAAGGTGAGACACTGGGTTTTTGACGAATACCTGCTCTAACAGTTGTCTTAATTGCTCCTTGAGTTCTATGGCTTGAGGGACTGGCATTTTGTATGCACGCTGGGCTACTGGCTGAGCTCCGGGGGGGTTAACTCGATCTCATGATCTACTTCACGAGACGGAGGCATCTCAGTCAGCTCTTCAGGAAACACATTTGCATACTCACTTAACCACTCTGGTTCTTTAGCCTTGCATTTTATATCTACTGGATTCATCTTAAGGACATAAAAAGCTTGCCTCTTTCTGAGCCCTTTTAATAATTTAGAAGCCTTGACTAATTGCAGTACACTGAGGATCCAAAAATTCGAGTTCCTTGAATTTTATTCCCGTGAAGGTCAAGGAAAGAGATGGTTCCTTTGTGACAATGAATGTCTGCCTGATTCTTTCGGAGCCAATCCATTCCAAGGATTCCATCATAGATTTCCAAGGTAGGACTCTGAACTGGCACTTTGTTACGTTCCCATATAAGCTAAACTAAATAAGGTATGTCTCAAGGTGTGTGAAAAGAATCTTTCCACTGGCCAATTTCACTTGCATAGGTTTTCGTGATTTTTGATTCAGGACTAATTAACGCAGACATCCTGGGGAAATAAAAGAATGAGTGCTGCCAATTTCACTTGCATAGGTTTCCGTGATTTTTGATTCAGGACTAATTAACGCAGACATTGTTGGAATTAGGGTTGCAGGAATGCACACACAACTTCAAGAAGATAAGGAAGCTTGAGCACAACACAATAGTGTATTATGAGTGCCAAAAATGAAAGATAACAAGCCCTAGAAGATAATGGGCGTATATACAATGCACGGGGGAAAAAACCTCCTAGTGAGGGAAAAAGTGCCCCGGCGGTCCTAAGTGTGTTCACACACATCACTACTATAATATGGTAACAAATCCCCCCTGGAGTGATGCGGTGAACAAGAGCTAGCACTCATGTATAGGGAAGTGTCTAGCTATGTGGACGAATCCACAAAAGGGAGTAAGCCCAAAGCTTTGCGAAAAGCTTCGAACTTCTCACGAGGCAGAGCCTTTGTGAAAAGGTCTGCAAGGTTATCCTGTGTTGGCACATAAGCCAAACTGATCTCTCCTGCAGAGAGTCTCTCCCTGACATAATGGTAGTGCACCTCAATGTGCTTCGTACGAGCATGGAACACTGGGTTCCGCGCAACTGCCAATGCGCTCTGACTGTCAGTGAAGATGGTGGTGGCAGATGGCTGCCCAACACCCAAATCAGCCATAAGGCGTCTGAGCCACACACACTCAACCGTAGCTGTGAAAGCTGCCCTGTACTCAGCTTCACAACTAGAAGTGGCCACAGTAGGCTGCTTCTTGCTCAACCATGATATGCATGAGCTTCCAAGCATGAAGCAAAAACCACTCGTGGACACGCGTGTGTCATAACAACCAGCCCAGTCAGAATCTGAAAAAGCATGTAAATCTGGCGGCAATGATCCCCCCTTGGGATAAAACAACCCAAGATGCCGAGTACCACTCAAATAGCGAAAGATACGCTTCACTGCCTGCCAATGCTTAATGCCTGGGCTATGCATAAATCTTCTCATCTGAGAGACTGCAAACTGAATGTCAGGCCTCGAAATGCAAACATAGATCAAACATCCAACAGCCTGCTGATAGAGAACAACATCGAATGCATCTCCAGCATCATGAAGACTCAAACGCAAACCTGTCTCCATAGGAGTGGCAATAGGCTTGCAGTCCTCAAGTCCAAAGCGCTGCAACAATGTCTCAATATACTTTGTTTGACACAAAGCAGTACCTCCATCACATTGCATAAACTGAATGCCCAAATAATGATGTAATAGGCCCAAATCTGACATCTCAAAGGCTGCATTCAAATCAGCCTTGAAATCAGCAATATGCACCTCTTTTGGACCAGTGAGCAGCATGTCATCGACATAAACAACAATGACCAAAAGTACATCACCCTCACGTTTTACATATAGGGTGCTCTCAGTTGGACTGTTTTGAAAGCCATGTGCTAACAAGTAAGCATGTATCTTCTCATACCAAGCACGTGGTGCTTGTTTTAGACCATACAATGCTTTGATCAACCTGCACACTTTCTTTTCCTTGCCTTTCTGCACAAAACCACGGGGCTGAAATACATAAACTTCTTCATGCAAATCCCCATTCAGAAACGCAGTTTTAATGTCCAACTGGTGTACATTCCAACCATTATGCGCTGCTAATGCACAGATGCTACGAACAGTGGTCATACGACATGTGGGAGCAAAAGTCTCATCAAAATCAATGCCCTTCTCTTGAGCATAACCTTTTGCAACAAGCCTAGCCTTATGGCGATCCACTGTGCCATCAGGCTTACGCTTCAATTTGTATACCCACTTAGTGCCAATGGCCTTCTTGCCAGGGGGCAAGTCACATAAAGACCATGTACCATTCTTCATAATAGCATCGTATTCTGCTTGCATAGCAGCCATCCAATTTTCTGAACTTTGTGCCTCATCAAATGAAACAGGCTCACTTTCATCGCACATACTAGAAACAGCCAATGCATAACAATCTGACGCATAAGAGGCACCATGAGAGCCAGAACGAGTGCGACTAGACAAAGGGGCATCCAACTTGCTGTCACGCAAAGTCTGCACCAGCCATCTAGGCATATTCCTAGAGCCCTCAATCTCTTGTCTCTCATCCTCAAGTGCATCATGCACATCTGCATCAGATATAGGCTGATCTGTGCCATCATTTAAAACCTGCATAGGCTGAAAAACTGCCTCATGAGGTATTGCACTTGACTGTGTACCACTGAAAAGAGGCAACAATGTATCATAGACATCACGTGAGCTGATATCTGTCTCCTTAGTACATGAAACCAAGGGCTGAACTGCATCTTCCACAAATACAACATCACGGCTAACCAAAATGCGCTTTGTCTGTGGATGATACAAACGATAGCCTTTGCTCTCAGCACTATATCCAACAAAAATACATTTGACAGCTTTGTCATCCAATTTTCTGCGATGTTGCACAGGCACTAATGCATATGCCAGGCAACCAAAAACACGTAAATGGCCAACAGATGGCTTGCGGCTATGCCAAGCCTCATATGGAGTGACAACCTGTAATGCTTTGGTGGGACACCTGTTTAGTACATAAGTGGCACACATGACAGCCTCAAGCCAAAAACCATGTGGTAGACTTTGACTCTTAACCATACATCTTGCCATTTCCATGAGAGACCTGTTTTTTCTCTCAGCCACACCATTTTGCTGTGGTGTATACGGCACTGTACATTGGTGTTTTATCCCACGCTCAGCCAGAAATGCATTAAATTCTGAAGACATATACTCCCCCCCTCGATCTGAACGGAGGGTGCCCATCTTACTTTCTGACACATTTTCAGCCATAACCAAAAACTGTTTGAAGCACAAAAACACTTCGGACTTTGCCTTCAAAGGATATACCCATGCATGCCTGGTAAAATCATCAATGAAAGTCACGAAGTAAAGGTAGTTTCCAAATGATGGAGTTTGCATGGGACCACAAACATCACTGTGAACAAGCTGCAATCTGCGTTCAGCTCTCACTGATCCATCTTTGGGAAAGGAAGCACGCTGCATTTTACCCAATATGCAGCCCTCACAAACATGCTTGACAGGTGCCTCAAGCTTAGGCAAAGAAGACACCATTTCAGATTTCTGCAGGCGCAGCAAACTTGCAAAATTCAGATGACCAAAACGTGCATGCCACAGTTTTGCATCTGAAATAGCCTGCGTATCCATAATAGCACATGCTGAATCCTCTACACATTTGCCATCCATATTGAGCTTATACAGCCCTCGACATAGTGAACCAGATGCTACAATGATGTCACCACAAGAGAGATCATGAACAGTACATCTGTCATCCACAAATTTTACAACCAAACCTGTTTTGGCAAATGCGGAGACTGACAGCAGATTCTTTTTGATCCCTGGCACATACAATGCATCAAAAAGTGTAAAGGTGTTGCCATTTGCAACATTCAGCACAATCTGTCCAACTCCTTCAACGGGATAAGAGGAGTTATTGGCACAAGTGACAGTATTCCCTGTGGGAGCAGACTCAAGGAAAGTGAATAAACTGCGCTGCGAGGTGATATGCTTAGTGGCACCACTGTCAAAGTACCATACATCTGAATCTACTGCAGACATACATGTGTCATGCAAAGATGGGTCATAACTGCACTGCGCATTGAATGCCCATTCTGTATCTTGCACAACATTAGCAGATTCATTGTTAGAAGGAGAGGCATCTGCAAACAGCCATACCAGCCTCTTTCTTCTTAGCCTCTTTCGCAGCCAGCTTAGGACACGCTTTGATGACATGATCATTTCCCTTACAGTACTTGCAAAATGTCTTCTGTTTGTCACCCTTCTTCTCATCTTTGTCTTCCTTCTTTGGTTGCGCAGCATTTGCAGATTTCTGCTTACTAGAAGAAAAGCCAGCTTTACCTTTCCCGCTTCTCTGACTAGCAACGAAAGCTTGATCTGCGACACGCATAATATTCCTGTTTTGCCTTGACTGGTCTTCTTGCAGCAAAACAGAAACTAACTCCTCAAATGATAAGGCATTGGGATTGCCTTTCATCATCAAGCGAAGAGTGGAAGCAAAACCCTGATAAGAATCTGGTAGACCATTCAAAACAGTCTGCACAAGTGAACTGTCTGACAGGATTTCATCTGCAGAAATGAGCTGCTCTTTGAAATCCTTGATCTTTGTCAAAAAGCTATCCATAGAATCACCTTCGTTCATATGCTCACTCTCCAATTGTTTTCGGAGATAAGCAACACGAGCCTCATTTCTTGCCTGATACAATGTGGCAAGTACATCCCAAGCATCCTTAGAAGTCCTGCAGGAGCGAATATGTGGGATAATGGTACGTTTGACAGACAGCGCAATCAAGGCATGAGCCTGCGCATCTCTACCATCCCAACGAATCTGCTCTGCTGAAAGTGGTGGTTCTCGAACAGCTGCTACAGCACTTGTGCCTGCACCATCATCAACAGTACCTGTTTCTGATGTGTTTGCAGCATTCCCAGCCACAATAGGACGTGCATCAATACCCTGCACAATGTTCCATAACCCCTTTGCTACCAATACATGTCGCATCATATATGCCCACAATGGATAGTTGGTGCCATCCAACTTATCCTCAGCAGCCAACATGCGGAATACATCATTGTTGTCAGCCATGGCCAATGACTGTACTACTAGATGTAAATGCTGTCTGTAAGAGGTAAACCTGTATAAAATCGACCTGTGCTATGTAGCACAGCCCAAAACAGACGAATGGGCACCTGTCCTGCAGATTTTAATCTTGACAGAAAATCTGCACAGTAGGACGATTTTGCCTGCGCAGTACTTGGAATGCAAAAACGGAGGGCGAAATGACTTCAGATCAAAATTCTGAAACGAACAAGCCCCACGGGCTTACCCACGGCATATACTAACCTGCAGACGCTCGTGAAACCTCGTCGCAATCGGAGGAGATGAAGCGGCAGGTGCCGGTGATGCTGCCCGGGAGGAGGAAGCCTGCTCTGATACCAATTGTTGGAATTAGGGTTGCAGGAATGCACACACAACTTCAAGAAGATAAGGAAGCTTGAGCACAACACAGTAGTGTATTATGAGTGCCAAAAATGAAAGATAACAAGCCCTAGAAGATAATGGGCGTATATACAATGCACGGGGGAAAAAACCTCCTAGTGAGGGAAAAAGTGCCCCGGCGGTCCTAAGTGTGTTCACACACATCACTACTATAATATGGTAACAGACATCCTGGGGAAATAAAAGAATAAGTGTTGCCTGAATCAATCAAAAGCTTGAATTGCTTACCTTGGTACTCTACTGGAGTCTGGAGGACTGAAAATTGACGATTATTCCCCCGATGCTCTAATGCTGCATAAATCTATCCTTTTTCTTCCTCCACTTCATCAACTATAGTGACAGCTCTAGCTGCTGTAGTCTGAGGTGGAACTCTCTCTCTTTGGTTACCCCAATTCTGGGAGGGAGTTTGGAGACTGCTTTGCATGAAGGCTGCAGGAGGTTGAGCTGGCACTCGTTTGGGGTTGCCCTGATTTTGGTGTGAGGGACTTTGATTGGACTGATATGAGAATCTGTCTTTGAATTTGGGACCCTGGCTTCCTTAGCCCACACAGAAGGAGATGGGCAATCCTTGAATTGGTGCCCAAACCCCTGACATCCGCCCGAAGCACCTGTTCTCACTTCGAAGCTATTCCCTTTGCATTCTTGAGAGAGCTGGAGTTCCTGGGAAAGAATTTCGAGGGAAAGGTCTTCCTTCATTCCTGAAACTTCCCGTCTCCTGATTCTGGTTGGGACTTTGGTGTCTCTTTGGAGGCGGAAGGTTGGAATAATTTCTCGGTGTCTGAAATCTTTTGAAGGATAAGGGAGCTGGCTTTGGCGGGACTTTCACCCTCTGCAAGTGATCTGTGTCACACCACTAGAGAAGAAAACGCAGCCAATCAAACAAGGGCTAGAAACCTGAAAATGCAGGTCAACTAGTGTCCACACCTCCTATGTGAAAAAACGCTAAAGAGAAGGTACCTTCAGGTCCAATAGATGAAGCACAGGTGAAGGTAGAGCTACCAGCAAGATCGGTTTAGAAAAACGCAGCAACCATGGCTGCAAATCTGAAAACGCATAGGTAAAAGGGACCGTAGAATAGGCTGAATATGGAAACGCTATGAAGCCTCAGATCAAGAACTGTTGTAGAGAACAAGTACAATCAAGGGGGAGGGATGGGACAAGATAACCAGAAGGGATAGGCAAATGGGAGCCCAGAGAGCTCCAAGAACAGGCGTGGGAAAGAAAGCCCAAACAGGCCAAAAATGCAACCTGTTGGGACAGCTATGTTGCTGCCTAGACCTGAAAAAAAGTCTCATGAGAACCCTGGACGGTGCCACTAGAAGGACATGTATGCTGTCTTGAAAAAAACCCCCTGTCAGGTTGCCTAGAGGCTGCCAATTGACACCCTGATGAAGAGGGACTGCATCCCACACTGAAGTAGGGATGAATCAGCCCTTGAAGAAGTGAAACGCAAGCTTCAATGCACGAAAAAAATGCAGATCTGTCCCCCATAGGCAGAAAAACATAGAAATGAAGAGGTAGAGGAGGGAGCATCCAACGCTGACGATCACCGGCGCTCTAATACCATGATAGAATGTGCAGCGGAAGAAGGGAAAGTGGAAACATAGGAGAGAGAGTGAGAGAGAAAGATGGAGAGAAAACACAGGTGAGAACCTGCTCTCAATATCATCACCAAAAGGAATACATGTCCCAAGCAAGAGGGGAGAACCTCGTATGTGAGGGACTGCAGCTAGACAAGCTAGGCAAGCAAAGAATAATGAGCGAGGCATGCTAGCTATATATACACCTACATGAAGGCAGCCGACCTTGGTAAGGAAAGGGGAAGATTTTAAGGAGGCGCCTATTTCACACATGTGAATGAGTTTTTAATTCCAAAATATTAAGATATTTTTATCTTTCCTCTCTCGTGAGTCAAACTAGATCAAAATGGGAGCTAAACTGGTCCAAATCTTGTCCAAATTCAGCCAAACTGAAGCTGGAAAATTCTAGAACTTAGTTGGACTCAGTTAGTGGCCTCCCTCACTTATAAATAGACCCTCATTCTTTTGTATTCTCATCTGTGAACTAGACCATGCCATCATTATATTAAAATAAGTATATTTTTTATTATCCTTTAAAAATCCTCTACATTTTGGAGAGATTGGAGCTTCTCTCTCTCTCTTCAACCTTCCTTGGAGCTTTCCTCTCAACATGCTAACCAATTGATTGGTTGGGGGCTTCTTCTAAGAATAGAGAAGCAAACAAATCAAGAGGTAAGGTGTGATTTTATGGTTTTTTCTCTAATATTCTAAATGTTTTCACTTCTCAACCCCTCTCAAGCTTGAGAAGTATTCAACTGAATGGTTTTTCAATGCAAATGAAGCTCTCGAATGAACTCTAATGATTAATCACAAAAAGATTATATTTATGCTTAATTTAAGATATTTTTTAAGTATATCTCTCTCTCTCTCCCAAAGAATGGCCATTCCTATGACCAATTCTCTATTCAAATGATGCTTCTCATGGAGCAATTCTTAATTCTAAAATCAAACTCTATGCTAGTTAAGCTAGAGGCTAAAGAAATGGCTTTTTAACGCTTTTATGTTACATAAATTATGATGAACTTATGATTTAGATTCACAAATTGGATTTAGATCCATTGATAGTTAATGTATCATAATTGTATTACTAAGTTTTATTCTTTTTAAAATAATTAAAAATTATCAGTAATAGCAGAGAGGCCATGGTAAAATTTTTATAAATTAATACATAAGTCATTTTTATGCGTAATGTGAAAAGAGGAATTCCTACCATATTCTAGGATTAGTCATCCTATGCTAAAAGAATAATTCTCATCATATCCATGGAAAATTAATTTTAAATATTTATGCATAAATAGTTAATTAGAGAAAAAGAGAGAATTTTAGTAATTTTATTTTTATGATAAAAGAGGAATTCCCATAATAATGGAGATCCATGTATTTTCAATGGAGAAAGAGAAAAATAGGTATTTTAAAATAATGAATATTTTTATTTAAAATTAAAGAGAAATTTTAGATAAATTATTTTTATGCATGAATAAATTTAAATGATGAAAGAGGAGCTTCTTGATTAGTTGAATGATTCTCATTGTAATCATGGAAAAATTGATTTTTATGTTTATGCATAATTAGTGAATTAGAAAAAGAGAAATTTCTAGTATTTTATTTTTATGTTAAAAGATTAATCCCCATGACAATGGAAATCCATGTATTCCAATGAATCAAGAGAAAAATTGGAATACTAATATAATGTATATTTTATGTAAAAATTAAAGGAAGATTTTAGTTAAATATCTTTTTGCATAGATAAATTTATATGATAAAAGAGGAATTCCTATTACATTTGGAATTCCATCAATTGGATGGGAAGAGAAATTCTGAATTATTGGATAATTCATTTAAATTTAAAGATGAATTTTTAGATAAATTTATTTACCTATGAGAAATATTTAAATGTCAAAAGAGGAATTCTTATGACATTTGGAATTCCATCATTTAGATGGGCAAAGAGAAATTTCTAGCATATCGAAATAATGGATATTTTAATTTAAATAAATTTATTTTATGAGAAATAATTGATGGAAAAAGAGGAATTCCCATGACATTGGAATGTAAATAATTAAATGCAAAAAGAGGAATTTCCATGGTAATTGGGATCCAAGAAATTAAATGGAAAGAAGAGGAATTTTTAGTATAATTCGATTTATGATTATTTACCAAAAGTGAAAATATGGGTAGAATTGATTTCTATAAATCCCATGAAATCTTTTATTCAAAAGAAGAATATTGAATATAATTCAATTGAGGAATTGAGAAGGAATATGGAAATAGTTGTCAAAAAAAGAATCCTTAATTAGGCCAAGAAATTGGTAGAAATTTAAAAAAAGTCCTATTATCGATATCAATCTAGAAAAAGCTATTAAATGGGAATAGCATATGAATGAATGTGATAAGATGTGTATGGGATGTGATAATATGTAAATCGGATGCGATAAGATGCGTATGTGATGTGATTGGATGTGAATGCGGATGTATATGTGAAAGAAAGGGTATGCATGTGTATGAGAATGAATAAATGTGGATATGGATGTAGATGTGTATATGAATGTATGGATGTGGATATGGATGTGGATGTATGGATGTGGATGTGGATGTGAATGTATGGATGTGGATATAAATGTAGATGTGTGGATGTGGATATGGATGTGGATATATGGATGTGGATGTGGATGTGGATGTGGATGTGGATGTATAGATGCGAATATGGATGTAGATGTATGGATGTGGATATGGATGTAGATGTATGGATGTGGATATATGGATGTGGATGTGGATGTGGATGTGGATGTGGATGTACGGATGTGGGTATGGATGTAGATGTATGCATGTAGATGTATGGATGTGGATATGGATGTGGATGTGGATGTGGATGTGGATATGGATGTAGATGTATGGATGTGGATATGGACGTGGATGTATGGATGTGGATGTGGATATGGATGTACATGTATGGATGATGTATGGATATGGATGTGGATGTATGGATGTGGATATGGATGTAGATGTATGGATGTGGATATGGATGTGGATGTGGATATGGATGTAGATGTATGGATGCGGATGTGGATGTATGGATGTGGATATGGATGTAGATGTATGGATGTGGATGTGGATGTGGATGTGTATGTGGTTGTATGGATGTAGATGTGGATGTAGATGTATGGATGTGGATGTATGAATGTAGATGTGGATGTGGATGTGGATGTATGAATGTAGATGTAGATGTGGATGTGGATGTGGATGTGGATGTATGGATATGGATGTGGATGTATGGATGTAGATGTATAGATGTGGATGTGGGTGTGAATGTATGGATGTGGATGTATGGATGAAGATGTGGATGTGGATGTATAGATGTGGATGTGGGTGTGAATGTATGGATGTGGATGTGTTTGAAAAAGAATGGATATGAAGGTGTATGTGCGGATGTATGGATGTGGACAAGGGATGTGAATGTGTAGGGGAAGAATGAATGTGGAATAATGAATGCAAATGTGTATGCGAAAGGATGTGACGTCGATATGAGTGAATGGATGTGATGTGATGACATGTGAATCGGGATGTGAATGAATAAGATGTAATGTAAATTGAGATAGATGTGAATGGATGATATGTGATGTGAATGAATCTGATGTGATGAGATGGAAAATGATGTGATTGGATGAGAATGGGTACACATGAATTGGATGTGGATTAAGTAATATGGATTGATGTGATTGGATGAGAATGGGTACACATGAATTGGATGTGGATTAAGTAATATGGATTGATGTGGAACAATGTGGAAAGACGAGAGTTCATTATAGAAATTGTATTTGTGACTTATTTGTAAATGACTGTTTTATGTCAAGAATGCTGGGGAAGCATTTTGACTGTCTTGTGAATAAGGTCGTTGGAGACCTAATTGATAAAGTTGCAATAGCTGATGGAGAGTCAACGGAGGACGTCTCGCGTAGCAAGGCCAGCCTCAGTTCGATTTAAATGGTGAGCTTCCGATACGGTGGATGAGGGACCAAGGAAGCGGCCTATGAGTGAAGTGCTAGGTGACCTGCGAAGGATCCTAGAGGGTGCTGACCATATGGTGCTCGATCGCCGACGATACCCACACATGCGTTGTGGAAGATATTAGAACAAGGAGTAAGAATTGTTTTCTGAAACCGGGCATGGATCTAGTTGATTGACCTTGATGGTCCTCAACTGATGAGTCCATGGCTCTTTTATATGGATCTGTTGGTTGGTCTTGCTGATCTTCAATGGAGATTCCATCTTGATTTTTATAAGCGAATATATTGGCGGGTACTATGAGCTAGGAACTATCAAAAAGGTCCCTGAGAGTGGACAGGTGGTGAGCGTTCTGGTTGCCAATGATGCCATAGATAGTCCAATGAAGGAATGATTAGAAATTAAGATTCAACCGGATATTTTGGAGGATTATGATCAGTGACACTATGGCTTCATTAAATGATTGTTTTAAAGATAGCTGAATCTGTGAAGAAGGCAATTTCATATTGGGTGTGTAAGTGGTGTGACTGGCATTAAATTTGCATGAATATCCGGCTAGGGGGCCTGAGAACTCTTTTCCCTGGTACCCGGGACAAAACCTAACCAAATTCTTAATTGGATCCCATCACTACAGTGGTTGGGCGGTTGGCTAACCCATGGGACTGGATGGGGTTAGGCTAGACTGATGGATCCGTAAAATGAGACTCAATTCTGTTGTAGTACGCTAGATGAAGTAAATCCCGGATAATAATTGTTCTATGGTAAAAGGAATCAACGGCTGTGCCTCTGGATGGGAAAAAAAGCGTTGATCTCTATGATCCAAGTGCAAGTTTCTTCCTTTATCTGACCAAGTGACTTTAGGTTCGGTCGGATCAGTTTGGTCAGTAAAATAACCTTGAATACATTCGAGTAAAAATATCCTGGAGGAATCGCCCGTGCTTTCTGAGTAAGGAAAGTTTTTTTGGGTTCGGTTTTGGAAGAACCGAGGGATTAGTCTTCTGTCCGGATATCCGTGGGCGAGGCCTGAGTGAGAGGACCCTACACCGCGCAAGGAGTGCTACTTCCGCTGTTGCTAGCACCCTTGAATCCATTGCGCGGATGGGGCAGGGATCTTTCAGCTTGTATCAGAGCAAATTGGCAATAGCGGACCAACTGAGAAGCCAAAAATGTCAAAAATTTATGAAATAACAGTAAAAGGTTGGAATTGTGTGATGAAATTCATACAAATTGATATTCAGACTGAAATTCGTAAATTGGTAATTGGGTCTTCAGATGGAAGTACCGCAATTGTATGGAATCCTTGACTTGCTTGAGGCCTAGACATGATGGTATTTACCTTATAATTCCAAGGACTATGACTACCCATATATATCGAGGGTATAATTGCAGCTCTTTACTGGCAGTATATACGAGTAAATCTAAGACCTTGAAATTACTTGAGGCCTAGACATGATGGTATTTACCTTATAATTCCAAGGACTATGACTACCCATATATACCGAGGGTATAACTGCAGCTCTTTACTGGCAGTATATACGAGTAAATCTAAGACCTTGAAATTATAAGCAAAAATGCTATCCAGATGATGAATTCGAATGTGGTTGATATGATTTTCAAATTCTGGTTGAGAATTGATGAATTGATTTGGATTCTGATTGGAAAAAGATGATTCCTGAATTTTGGTTGAAAAGTGATAAACTGAGCAAAACCACAATGAGGATGAATGGGACAAGTCCCTGTGATAATGTTTATAACTGGCATGATGATAATGTTTGTAACTGGAATGATGATAATGACCTTAACAAATCAGTATGAGATTAGTGGATTGTGCTGTCAGATTGCTACTGTTAACACTTGACCTGGTGGATCAAGTTAATTGGATGACAATTTGAGGACTTGCTTGACTAAAATTCCCGTGGAGGAATGTTCAGAAAGAAATTTTTCGATCTAATGGACCATTATTGTGTTAAAGATATGAATAATATGATCTGAATGAATTGTTATTTAATGATGAGTTCTATATAAGGGATATTTATCCCAGGATTCTGTTGGGTTTACCAGACTATAAGGAACCCCAGAATCAGTTGGATCTTAAGGGAAAGAGTTGTCCTCTAGTTTGCGAGATGAGGACATCTTGCGTTTTTTAAGTGGGATAGGATGTAAGATTCCTCCCCCCTAGCTTTTGAGGTGTACAAGAGTAAGAACCTCCCCTTATGATCTTATAATTATTCCCCTTTCTGAAATAAAAGAAAGATTGTGTTTTACCCTGTTTTGACCTAGAGAGAGAAAATGTCTAGAGGGAGGTAGTCCAAAAATGAGATATTTTTAGATATAATAATCCTCCTAGTGTCTAAAATGGTTTCCCCTGAAACAGAAATTCAAAAAGAAATTTCCAATGTGCAATTGGAATTAATAAGAAATGGGTAAAAAGGACCTTAGCCTAAGGGTCTAGATTTTTAGAAATTTTTGGATTATGGTCCAATTAAGGTTCCTATGGACCAATAGGATCAATCCAAGTGTGGGGAGGAGATAAATCCAATTTATAAAAGAAAAATACCCAAAAATGAGTAAATGCCCACATAAGATGAAGAGTTGACTGAGTACAAGGTTTACTATGAGTATTACTAAAAAATGAGATATTTTGGGTATAATGATTCATTTTTAACACGTGTGTAAGGAAAAGGGGGCCCTTCAAGGAGGTACCTGTTTCACATGTGTGGTGGAGTTTTAAACTCAAAAATATTGTGATATTTTTATCTCTCCTCTCTCTTAGATCAAACCAAATCAAAAGGGAACCAAACTAGGTCCAAATCTTGTCCAAATTCAACCAAACTGAACCTGGAAAATTCTAGAAGTTAGTTGGACTTGGTTAGAGGCCTCCCTCACCTATAAATAGATCCTTAGCCCTTTGTAAAAAAATAGGAGAACTATACTATGCCAGTATTATGCTGAAATAATGATATTTTCTATTATCATCTAAAAACCCTCTCCAAATTAAAGAGATTGGAGCTTCTCTCTCTCTTCAATCTTCCTTGGTGACTCCATCAACATACCAAACCAATTGATTGGTTGGGGGCCTCTACTGTGATCAAAGAATCAAGCAAATTGGAAGGTAAAGAGTGGATTATGATCTTTTTTTCTGTAATTTTTAAAATTTTCTCTCCTCACTCCCTCTCAAGCTTGAGAAGCTTAATTTGAATGGCTTTTGAATACTATTGAAGTTCTTTGATGTATTGTAATAAAGAAACACATAAATCTCTATTTATGCTTAATTTATAATGGTTTTTAAGCATTTCTCTCTCTCCCCTAAAGAATGGTCATTCCTATGACCTATTCTCAATCGAAATGAAGCTTCTTATGAAGCATTTCTCTAATCCAAAAGTAATTTCTATGCTTGTCTAATTGGAGGCCAAAATAATAGCTTTTTAATGCTTTTATGATATTAAATTCATAGAGAAATTATGAATCAATCCATCATTGGATACTGATCCAATTAGTGGTCATTCTAATCATATCAATAATATTAAACTTCATTCTTTCAATTAAATTGAGAATTATCAGTAATAGCAGCGGAGTTATGGTAAAATTTTTGTAAAATAAACACATAAAATTTTTTTATTCATAATATGAAAAGAGGACTTCCTACCATATTCTAGGAATTATCATCCTAGATTAGTTGAATGATTCTCATTGTAATCAATAAAAAATTGATTTTTATGTTTATGCATAATTAGTGAATTAAAAAAAGAGAAATTTCTAGCAATTTATTTTTATGTTGAAAGAGTAATCTCCATGACAACCGAAATCCATGTATTCCAATGAATAAAAAGAAAAAATTAGAATACTAATATAATGTATATTTTATGTAAAAATTAAAGAAAGATTTTAGTTAAATTTATCTTTTTGCATAGATAAATTTATATGATAAAAGAGGAATTCCTATTACATTTGGAATTCCATCAATTGGATGGGAAAAGAGAAATTCCTATCACATTTGGAATTCCATCAATTGGATGGGAAAAGAGAAGTTCATATCACATTGGAATTATTGGATAATTCATTTAAATTTAAAGATAAATTTTTAGATAAATTTATTTATGTATGAGAAATATTTAAATGTCAAAAGAGGAATTCTTATGACATTTAGAATTCCATCATTTAGATGGGCAAAGAGAAATTTCTAGCGTATCGAAATAATGGATATTTTAATTTAGATAAATTTATTTTTTGAGAAATAATTGATGGGAAAAGAGGAATTCCCATGACATTGGAATGTAAATAATCAAATGCAAAAAGAGGAATTCCCATGGTAATTGGGATCCAAGAAATTAAATGGGAAGAAGAGGAACTTTTAGTATAATTCAATTTATGATTATTTACCAAAAGTGGAAATATGGGTAGAATTGATTTCTACAAATCCCATGAATTCTTTTATTCAAAAGAAGAATATTGAATATAATTCAATTGAGGAATTGAGAAAGAATATGGAAATAGTTGTCAGAAAAAGAATCTTTAATTAGGCCAAGCAATTGGCAGAACTTTAGAAAAAGTCCTATTATCGGTATCAATCTAGAAAAAGCTATTAAATGGGAATAGCATGTGGATGAATGTGATAAGATGTGTATGGGATGCGATAATATGTAAGTTGGATGCGATAAGATGAGTATGCGATGTGATTGGATGTGAGTGCGGATCTATATGTGAAAGAAAGGGTATGCATGTGTATGAGAATGAATAAATGTGGATATGGATGTAGATGTGTATGTGGATGTATGGATATGTGGATGTGGATTTATGGATGTGGATATGGATGTAGATGTATGGATGTGGATGTGGATGCGGATGTATGGATGTGGATATGGATGTAGATGTATGGATGCGGATGTGGATGTATGGATGTGGATATGGATGTAGATGTATGGATGTGGATATGGATATGGATGTATGGATGTGGATGTGGATATGGATGTAGATGTATGGATGTGGATGTGGATGTGGATGTATGGACGTGGATATGGATGTGGATGTATGGATGTGGATGTATGGATGTAGATGTATGGATGTGGATGTATGGATGTGGATGTGGATGTGGATGTATGGATGTGCATATGGATGTAGATGTATAGATGTGGATGTGGATGTGGATGTGGATATGGATGTAGATGTATGGATGTGGATGTATGGATGTGGATGTGGATGTAGATGTATGAATGTGGATATGGATGTGGATGTACGGATGTGGATGTGTATGTGGATATGGATGTGGATGTATGGATGTAGATGTGGATGTGGACGTATGGATGTGGATGTGGATGTATGGATATGGATATGGATGTGGATGTATGAATGTAGATGTATGGATGAAGATGTGGATGTATGGATATGGATATGGATGTGGATGTATGAATGTAGATGTATGGATGAAGATGTGGATGTGGACGTGGGTGTGAATGTATGGATGTGGATGTGTTTGTAAAAGAATGGATGTGAAGGTGTATACGGATGTATGGATGTGGACAAGGGATGTGAATGTGTAGGGGAAGAATGAATGTGGATGTGTATTTGCAATAATGAATGCGAATGTGTATGTGAAAGGATGTGACGTCGATATGAGTGAATGGATGTGATGTGATGACATGTGAATAGGGATGTGAATGAATAAAATGTAATGTAAATTAAGATAGATGTGAATGGATGATATGTGATGTGAACGAATCTGATGTGATGAGATGGAAAATGATCTGATTAGATGAGAATAGGTACACATGAATTGGATGTGGATTAAGTAATATGGATTGATGTGGAACAATGTGGAAAGACGAGAGTTCATTATAGAAACTGTATTTGTGACGTGTTTGTAAATGACTGTTTTATGTCAAGAATGCTAGGGAAGTATTTTGACCGTCTTGTGAATAAGGTCGTGGAGACCTAACTAATAAAGTTGCAACAGCTGACGGAGAGTCAACGGAGGACATCTCATGTAGCAAGGTCCGGCCGATGTCTTGACCAGCCTCGGTTCGATTTAAATGGTGAGCTTCTGGTATGGTGGATGAGGGACCAAGGAAGCGGCCTATGAGTGAAGCGCTAGGTGACCTGCGGATCCTAGAGGATGTTGGACCATACGGTGCTTAGGCTCTGAGTCGCCGATACCCACACGTGCATCGTGGAAGATATTGGAACAAGGAGTAAGAATTATTTTCTGAAACCAGGCATGGATCTGGTTGATTGACCTTGCTAATCCTCAACTGATGAGTCCATGGCTCTTTTATATGGATCTGTTGGTTGATCTTGCATCTTGCTGATCTTCAACGGAGATTCCATCTTGATTTTTATAAGTGAATATATTGGCGGGTACTATGAGCTAGGAACTATCGAAAAGGCCCCTGAGTGGATAGGTGGTAAGCGTTCTGGTTGCCAATGATGCCATAGATACTCCAATGAAGGAATGATTGGAAATTAAGATTCAACCGGAACAGGTCTTCTATACGAGTTCAGGAAGAGGACGAGGTAGAGGAGGCCGTGGGGACGCAGTCAAGGAGGTGGCCGAACAGGTAATCAGAATTATGGCCAGCATTCTCAAGATCAACTCGAATGACAGAGTCCTGGAATTGTAGGTAGACATGGTTTTTTGAAAAGATGCAGGGGGGAAGAGAGCTTGAGCTCTTGCAAGCACACACACACACTCACAAAACCCTAATAGAGAACACACAAGGTGAGAGGCTGAAAATCTTCTTCTTCTCTACTCAACACTCAACACACCATATACAAGAATAAGAGTACACACAATATGAAAGGTACTCAACCAATACATACACGGGTTCTCTATAGTGTGAACCCGACTAAATGAGCTGGCGCTATAACTATGCCAGTCTCTAGAATGGCTGTCACACAGCCTGTCATCCCACTGGCCGCATATCACCCAAGATCTCACCAACCATGCCAGTGGTGTAAGTGTGGGGTCTATCCCCCAGGCGGGTCATCAGTGTCCACCGCCTCACTAGAGCTCGATATCTCAACACTCCCCCTCGAGCTCAACTCCATCTCATGTACACCAAGTGAAGCCCTGAATCTGCGGAGCTTCTCTGTACCCAATGCTTTGGTGAAGATGTCAGCTACCTGATCCTCTGTGCTGACATAAACAAGGTCAAGGTCTCCTGCCAAGACCTTCTCTCTGACGAAGTGGTAGTGGACCTCTATGTGCTTCGTACGAGCATGAAAGACTGGGTTCCTGGCCAACTGTATACTGCTAATGTTGTCACAGAAAATGACAACTTGTCTATCCACTGATAGACCCAAATCTGCAAGTAGCTTTCTCAACCAAGCTACCTCACATGCTGCCATAGCAGCTCCTCTGTACTCGGCCTCTGTACTCGATAGAGCAACCGTAGGTTGCTTCTTGCTGCTCCAAGTCACAGCAGCACTCCCCAAAGAAAACATGAATCCACTGGTAGATCTTCTATCTGAGATACTACCAGCCCAATCAGCATCTGTGTACCCATGTACACATATCTCTGTCCCAGTCTCATAGAATAGTCCACAATGCAAAGTAGACCTCACATACCTCAGTATGCGTCTCACTGCATCCAAATGCGGTTTCCGTGGAACCTGCATAAACTGACTCACCAACCCAACAGCATAGCTCAAATCTGGTCTAGTGATCGTCATGTAGATCAAACTTCCTACTATGCTCCTGTACATAGTAGGATCCTCCAATATCTCTCCTGAATCTGCACTCAACTTGCCATTCTGATCCAATGGCACAGAAATAGGCTTACAGCCTGTCATACCATACTTGGACAACATGTCCAAGCCATACTGTCTCTGCAGTAATCCAATACCATGTGGTGACCTAATCACCTCAATGCCCAAGAAATATCTGAGCTCCCCCAAATCTTTCATCTCAAACTTCTGTCTAAGCAAGATCTTTACATCAAAGATCTCTGCATCATGGTCCCCCGTAATGATCAAGTCATCTACATAGATGACAACAAGCACAACCCCTCTATCATCATGTCTCACGTACAATGAGAAATCTGCATTGGCTACATGAAAGCCAATAGTGACAAGATATTCAGAAATCTTGTCAGACCATGCTCTTGGTGCTTGCTTTAAGCCATACAAGGCTTTCTTCAACCTGCAAACATGCTCGGGGTGACCCACATCCTCATAACCAGGTGGCTGCAACATATACACCTCTTCTTGCAAATCCCCATGCAAGAATGCATTCTTTACATCCATCTGATGTAAAGACCATTGCTTTGACGCAGCCACTGCTATCACAACTCTCACCGTTGCCATCTTGGCAACTGGGCTGAAAGTTTCCTCATAATCAATCCCATATGTCTGCGCATATCCTTTGGCTACCAATCTAGCCTTGTACCTGTTTATGCTTCCATCACTGTTATGTTTAACTTTGTACACCCACTTGCATCCAATGGCTTTCTTGCCTTCAGGCAATTGCACTAAATCCCAAGTTTCATTTCCATATAGTGCATCCATCTCCTCGTCCATGGCTTTCTCCCAATTCACATTTCCAACAGCCTCATCAATGCATGTGGGTTCAACAACCTGCACAACCTTTGCCATATATGCATAGTGATGTGCCACATAACCATCATATGTAAATCTCTGCACAGGGTTCTTCACTCTCCCTGATCTTCGCAGCTTTTCATTCATGGCTTCCATAGCCTTCTTTACACCAGGTGTTCTCATAGCTGGGATCCCAAGCTCCTCATCAAGGCTCATATCTGAGCCACTAGACTCTCCATCAACATGAGAATGCCCTGCAGAAATGTCAGGCATACCAAGGGGCTCAACCACTTTCTCTTTTCCTTTACGTGATGTACTAATCACATTTGCAGGGCTGGTATTATGACGCAGCCTGCCACTCCATGGTCTATCAACAGACCCACTAGATGAGGACTCTCCTGGTCCACTCAAAGACTGTGATTGCTGACCTGCATTCTGTGCAACCACACTTCCACTCACATCAGCCCCAACAGCTTCTTTTTCAGCAGCATACCAGCTGCTCATCTCATCAAAGACAACATCCCTGCTTACCCTCAACTCACGTGTAGCAGGGTTATAACACCTGTATCCCTTTTGCTCAAGGGAATATCCAATGAACACACATTTTTCAGCTTTCGGATCCAGCTTGGTTCTCAGCTCATCTGGCACATGCACATATGCAATGCATCCAAATACTTTTAGATGAGACAAATCTGGTTTTCTGCCAGTAAACCTCTCCTCTGGAGTTACATCATGTATGGCTGCAGTTGGAGTCCTGTTCATGATGTATACTGCTGTAGAAACAGCCTCAGCCCAATAGCAATGCGGCATATTCTTCTCTTCCATCAATGCTCGCGCAATCTCTGCAATGTGCCTGTTTTTCCGCTCAGCAACTCCATTTTGCTGCGGAGTGTATCTGCATGTATACTGTCTCCGAATACCATTCTTCCTCAAAAATTCAGAGAACTCATTGGAGAAGTACTCTCCCCCTCCATCTGACCTTAGGCACTTTACATATTTCCCTGTTTGCTTTTCAACCAAAATTCTGAAATTCTGAAAGTGAGTGAATACCTCACTCTTCTCCTTCATGAAATATACCCACACTTTCCTTGTGTGGTCATCAATGAAAGTGACATAGTACCTGCAACCTCCCATAGACACGGTCTTCGTAGGACCCCATACGTCTGAATGCACAAGATCTAGTGCATTTCTGCTCACATATCTGTTACGTGGGAACACATGCTTTGTTTGCTTCCCAAATTGGCATGCTTCACAGATTTTCTGCATACCTTCCACTTTAAATTTTGGCAGCCCTGTCACAATTCCTTTTGTCTGCATAGACTTCAATCTCTGCACATTCACATGACCAATCCTTTTATGCCATATGTCTGTGTCTGCAACAACTCCTAAACCATTTGCAAACATTGCAGCACTCATTTCAGGCATGTCTACATCCAACGTAAACATTCTGCCCACTCTGTTGCCTTTTGCAACCAACCTGCACTTGTCTTTGAAATCTTCAACATAACATCCATCAGGGTTAAACCGAACCTGCAAACCCTGCTCAATCATCTGGCCAACTGAAACCAGATTCTTTGTTATGTTCGGTACATGAAGTACATCTGCAAGGTACTTCACTTTGCCATCCTGCATAGATAATGGCACATCTCCAACGTGGGCAATTGGATGAGCAGTGTCATCCCCTGTTTCCACAAAACCTGGTCTTTCCGGGTTTTTCATCTCCTTGAACCACTCTCCATGACTCGTCATGTGGTTCGAAGCGCCTGAATCCACATACCACACATTATCTTTTTGTGCTGCATCAACATTTTCAGACATGGCATTCACGACATGCTGCATAACAAACAACCTTTCATTATCCTCATTATTTCTGCTTGAGGATGCATAGTTGTTTTGCTGCACTTTCCCATTTTGCATGTCAGCCTGCTTCTTATAACATTCTGACTGCACATGTCCAGGCTTACCACAATAATAGCATTCACGTGCATCATTATATTGCCTTTGCCAATTTCCACGGCCTCTTTGACTCCCCCTGCCTCTGAATTTGCCTCTTCCACCTGCGTGTTGTTGTTGTTGATTTTGGGACTGTTGTTGCTGCTGCTGCTGCTGCTGACCATAATTCTGATTACCTGTTCGGCCACCTCCTTGACCGCGTCCACGGCCTCCTCTACCTCGTCCTCTTCCTGAACTCGTGTAGAAGGCCTGTTGCTTTGAACTGTTTTTGCTTTGTGAAGACTGTTGGTCTTCACCCAAGCTCTTCTCTTCGATAATCAGCATAGACACCAAATCTGTAAAGTTGGGAATGTTTTCTCGAGTCTGAATGGACGTCTTGAACGCCTTGTATTGTGGCCCGAGACCACGTAGACAGACTTCCACCTTGTCATCATCATCTACTGACACACCAATAGATGCAAGGGATTCCACAATACCCTTTATCTTCAACGCATAGTCATTCACAGACATGCTCTTTTTCTCCACAGTATGAAGTTCATTCTTCAACTGTATCTTACGTGCCTTGGTATTTGTTTCATACAGCTTTACCAAGGTGTCCCACGCCTCCTTGGGGGACTTGGCATCCTGAATGTGCCCAATCATGGTGTCCTGTATACTAATGGAAAGCCAATACATTACTTTCCTGGCTCCTTGGTTCCAATCTTTAAACTCTTTCACATCTGCAGCAGTCGGATTTATATCCGGTATCTCCGGTGCCTCTTCATGCTCACCTTCTATGTAGTCCCAATAACCTTTTCCCATCAGGAAATTCGTTAACCTGAACCTCCAAGCATGGAAGTTATTCTTGTCCAGCTTCTCAGCCACAATCTGTGTTATGCCATCATTAGACATCTTGCCAAACACACAGTTTTACCAGAAACTGTACTCTGGTTTTTCTGCACAAATGCTGTATTTTCTGCACAGCGGTACTGTAGTACTCAAATGTCACAACCAGTGACTTCAATGTGCATACATACACCCAATGGCAACTGTAGACCTCTTTGCAGCACCCACAGTGTCTGCACAGTCAATCTGTCTTCCTGCAGTTCGTAAAACAGAGTTCTGCAGAGAATCGATGACTTACCCGCAGTGCTCGAAATCGCCTGCTTTCTGAAAAACGAAGGTCCAGACGCACCCGAAACGCGTTTTCGGCCCGAAAAATATAGTCCAAAGGACTCTATAGTTGCCCTATAGCTTTACTCCCGCGAAGAAAGCTCCTCAATCAGAGATCGTTTGCCGGTGCCTCCCGTAGAGCTCCCGACAAGGGTGTAGTCACCAACACAATAGGGAAGAGTAGTTGCAGCTCTTACCCTCGTACCGCTTCCTGTGGTTCTCTTGCTTGCAGCTCAGCCCTTAGCACGAACCAGGCTCTGATACCATGAAAAGATGCAGGGGGGAAGAGAGCTTGAGCTCTTGCAAGCACACACACACACTCACAAAACCCTAATAGAGAACACACAAGGTGAGAGGCTGAAAATCTTCTTCTTCTCTACTCAACACTCAACACACCATATACAAGAATAAGAGTACACACAATATGAAAGGTACTCAACCAATACATACACGGGTTCTCTATAGTGTGAACCCGACTAAATGAGCTGGCGCTATAACTATGCCAGTCTCTAGAATGGCTGTCACACAGCCTGTCATCCCACTGGCCACATATCACCCAAGATCTCACCAACCATGCCAGTGGTGTAAGTGTGGGGTCTATCCCCCAGGCGGGTCATCAGTGTCCACCGCCTCACTAGAGCTCGATATCTCAACATTTTTCGACCAGTCATGCACCATTTGTGCTTCCCTCATGAAAGGACGTCCTAAGATCATTTGATATGACATAGGATGCTTGGAGAAATCCATTACAATGAAGGTATGTTTTACCTTGTATCCCAGGACCTTGATCTTAAGGTCCCTTAACATTCCAATAGGTTTAGCTATGGTTCCGTTTGCCATCTTAACCACTATGTTTGTGACTTCAAGGTGAGGTCTTCCCATGGATTCCCAACAATTTTTAGTCACAATGCTCACTCCAGCACCACCATCAAGGATTCCCTTTAGAGTCAATCCCTTGGTAGTAATGGGGAGGGTTGCATTAGATTCGTCACCTTCAAAGTACTGTCCCAACTTGTTCACAGGTATTTCAACGACCGAGTCTTCATCTAGGTTGGGTTGTAGATCCCAATGTTCCCCTTCATCTTGAAGCGTGTTGGGTCTATCCATATTTGCAAATTGTGGTAGCCCCGCCTTTAGTTCTCCATTGAGAAATGCCCGAAGAGCTAAGAATAGCTCAGGATCTCCGTATAATTTGGATATGATCGTGGTTCTGATCTCAGAGGACATGAAATCCATTAGCTTAGACACATTCAACGGTACTTTTCGAGACATCGCCCCTTGACTAGGGACTGGTGAAGATGGAATCACTTCCTCTTCGATGGGGTCAGGCATTCCCTTACTAAACATTCTTTCAAGCAAAAAGGGTGTTTGCCCACTTCCTGATGTTCTATCCTCACTTTCTTCTCGAATGATGCTAGGTATAGCTAACGGTTTATGGTTCCTGTGAGGCTGAACTTGCGTAGGAAACACTGTGTCTAGAATTTTGATTTTTCTCGGGTTTGGTTCCAGTTCTCTTTGTGTTTCTTCCACCAAACCCCTTAAGTGTTGCACTTGTTCAATCTCCTCAACTGGGTTTGGGTAAGTTCCAATCTTTTTCTTGAGGGTTTTTGGCCCACGTGGCTTGTCTTGGGGAATCTCAGTCAATTCGGGTGGTCGAGAGGGCATTAACTGACTTGGTTGTGGGGTCGAGGAAGTCTCCTTCTGTTTCTCCTTATTTTTGTACTCATTTGATTCTCCTTCGTTGAGCTCCCGAGTGGGTTCCTCCCTTAAGGTAGTGGCTTTGGTCCCCATGGTTTCTATTGAATCAGAATCATCTTCAGGATCATTCATATACACGGGGTCGTCTCCTGTCCCTATGTTAGTCTTTGAACTGGGCTTGGAGCTCGTGGCATTAAGCGATCTCTTTCGCCGTGTTTTCTTTTTCTTTGCCTGAGCGATTGATGCAGTATCCCTCTCTTCAAGAATGTAGTTTTGATTTTGAAGCATTGACCGTGTAACTACATTCACGGGTACAACGGGTGTGGTTCCTCGTGCCTGGTTGGTGACCTCAACCAAATTCAATGGCGTAATCTTGGGTGCATTAGGATTATGTGGACATTGAGCGATCAAATGATCTATGCCACAACGATTACATGTAAGTACCGGCATTCCCGATGTGCTCACTTGATTTGGTTGCATTTGAGTAGCGATCTTTTGTAACCTATTAGGGCACTCCGCTACACGATGCGGTCCACCACACTCGTAGCATTGAAGAGGTGGTCTCCTCGCCAAGGTATTAAGGTTTTGCCCTCTTGTGGCGAGAGCAGCCGCTTGATATACAGGCTTGACTTGCCCGAAATGATCCTCCATGTAGTACTGGGGAATCATTTCAAACGTATCAATCCCATATGGAGCAGTGGAGTCTATCTCCTCTTCATAATCCCCACACGCACTATGTGACTCACAACCCATCTGGTTTATAGGAGTAATCCTTGGATGTGGAGGTTGTGGTCCTAGCACTGGCGGTGGTAACGGCACAGACTGGACTACATTCGGATTCCTTGGAACTATGTGCTGTGACAGTTGCTCGATAGGTTGTGCAGGCATTAGCGCGGGTACTTGAGGTGTGTTTGACCAAGCTAGTGGTGCCTGGTTTGCCAACATTCGCTTAAGTGTTAGGCAATCTTTAGATTGATGGCCATACTTACCACATGCATTGCGATTCCCATTGAATTTGACTCTGAATGTGGGACATTCACTCGTGCTATGTGGTCCTAAGCACACCGAACACCATTGTTGCTCTCTCCTTGGGTACATATGGCTATTCTGAGGAGCTCGATTACCCCTAAAGTATTCTTGGAGAGCCTTAGTAAGGTCGGTCACAGACATTTCAGATATCTTGGGCTCCTTGGCAATAGGTTTTACCGTCATTGGCTCGTGCCCAGATACTTGCAAACTAACGGATTTTGTCTCCGAAGACACCTTTTTACCTGCAATCATCAAGTTGTCTTCTAACTGGATTGCATTGGCAGTGACTGCTTCCCACGTTGTAAGACCTCTAATGACTAGGCCATTGTAAATGTCCTCGTGGCGCAATCCTCGGATGAATCTATCGAGGAGTTGGTTGTTATTGAAGCGTTCATCAGGAGTGCAGCGAGAATTTAGATGCTTCAATCGACTTATAAAGTCTCTCACTGACTCCCCTTCCTCGCGTTCAGCTTTTTGAAGTTGAGATGCTACCCCCCAAAGCACACCCTCGCGTATGTATTCTTTCAAGAACAATCTCTTGAGAGTGGGGTAGTGAGTGCGCTCTTCAACCCTTAAGGTTCGATACCAATCTCCAGCCTTCCCACTCAAGGTTAAGCCTAAGGCTTTACACTTATGCAACTCATTGTGCTCTTCCAAGGAATCACACACGTGTTCAAAGACTTCAATGTGCTTCCTAACATCCTCGTTACCACTGAAGTTTTGAGTAAGCTTAGCCACTTGTACTGCCTTGCTTCTAGGTTCTCTCTCAGGCATGTCCCGCATGTTTTCCGCAATGGATCGTCCGATCGTCTGAGCAAATGCTGCGAGATCACCTAAGTGAGCAGGCATAGTTGGTGGAGGCACTTCTGGGATAGCCTGGCTGATAGGAGTTGGCGTTGGTCTGAGTATGTTGGCAAATGACGTAGGATATGATATGTGACTAGGCCTAGCTCCTATTGGATAAGGGTGGTGATAAGGCGGTCGTGGAGCATACGCCATTGGCATACTAAGAGGCGTAGGAGCTACATGAGCATGAGTTGAGATAGGTACATAGGGTCGATAAGCACGGGCATGCACTGTTGTAGGTACTGTTTCACTAGGTAGTGGTGTTGTACTAACTACAGTGGTAACAGGTGCGCTTTCTGTCATGCTCATCATTGGGGCAGGCATTGTGGATTCCTTAATGGAAAGTTGAGCCAAGGTTGGAAAACTAAAGTTACTGCTCGTGGGCTCAACCTGCATTGAGACTCCAGGCGAAACAACATACGAGGGGTCTATGGGACTCACCGAGGGAGTCTCCAATTGTGATAGGGTTGGTTGTTTGGCCTTGCCCGTATCCAAAAACCTCATAGGGCCAGTGGAAACTAGGTCCACTCCCCTATTTTGCCTCTCAATTTGGATAATTCTATGAATCACCTCACATATCATGTGTTGTTGCTCCTCTAGATTACTGGCGCTAGATGTAGATCGTAGGACTTCTAACCAACCTACATGGTATGTGTAACCTGTGTATAGGTCAGTTAGAGTCTCTGTGTGTAGATCATATTCCCAATTTTCATTGAGAAATATCCCATCTAGACTTGGTGTGCCAAACGGTTCTCTTGAAGTGGACGCAATGTCACTTCTTATGGATTGGCTTCTAGGGACCTCTACTTTAGGAAGAGCATCGGAATGTGGTAGCTCAGTAGGGCCCTCATTAAACGAAGTGGGTAGAATATCCACATGGACACTCTTTGGGAGGGTAGGGTCTACATACGATGTGAATGGCGAATCTACTACCCCTCCTTCCTCATTTACTTCGCTTGTCGCATGTTCAGAGCGTGTAGCTCTACTAAAGGTCTCTATTAGACGACTAAACATGCTAGATCCGAGTTGTGGGGCCCACACTGGCATGTTTTGGCTTGTCTCCTCAGGGTTCTTGGTAGGGTGCCCTTCCATGGCTTCTGAGTCAGAGGATGAGTCACTATCCACTATTCGTGGATCTTGGGTTGCACTCCCTTGGGTTCCAGCCGAAGGCCAAGATGCCAACGTGGAGGGATGGTGTGAGCCTACGTAGATTGAAACGCTTTCTAGTGGTTCAGGCTCTAGCACCCGACCAGAACGTAGATGCATGTGACGTGGGTACCCTATGTGCGTTGGTGACTACCCTTGAAACTCACACAAGTGGTTTCTTAGGTGTTTCGCACCCCCTTTTTACTTGTTTTTAGATTGTTTTTAACCCGTTTTTGACCCCCTTACTTACGGTCAAACTTGGACTAGGGCGTGTGATAGCTCAAAACGAGCGTATCGTTCAAAGGGTCCTAGTGTGCTTTACAGCACTGTGTTCGCCTATCTAGAGCTCCTGTAGTCCTCAAAACAGTCCGTTTCCCTTGGGGGGAAGGGGCAAAAGCCTATTTGCTTGTGGAGGAAAGGGTGAGGGCTTTATCCCACATGCTCACTTTACTCCTTGGGGAGTGGGCTACATATAGGGCACGACTTCCCATAAGCTCTCACTTGAAAGAAAGCTATGGAGGCTCACTCTCCTATATATATATATCAAAAGACCGAGACCGAGACCGGGGCCGGGGCCGGGGCCGGGGTCGTGGGTCAATTGGGGTTCTTTCTTTTCAATTTTTTTTTCTCCAATTAGAAAATCTTTCCTCTCTTCCTCTCCACACGTTTGGTTCTTTCTTTAAAAATAAAATTTATTCAAAAATCCCCCCCGCCCTCAGATAACCAGATAACAGAACACACGCCCACACGCGGAGCGGAAAAATAACAAAAGAAACAGAAACACAGAAGACAAATTGCAGAAGACAGATTGCAAAACACAGAAACACCTCAACAAGCATACAACCAGGGAAGGAAGCTCAAACAAAATGCCAAAGGGTGTGTCACTCACCGCTCAACCGCCGCCTTGAAGGATTCCCGTGTCGCAGCCGTGAAGGAGGAGCCGCCGTCGCCGCTCTACCGCCTCTCCACCGCCGTGCCGCTACACAGTGCTCGATCGCTCTCTCACTCTCTCTCTCTCTCTCTCACACGCAGGAGAAGGAAACCAAAGAGATAAGGCAAGAGCACTCTTGTATTCACAACACATGAGAATGAGGATTTTAGGGTTACATTTGACTCTTATAGGTGACTTGGCCGTTCACACTTGGGCGCCCATACATGGCCGGCCGATCCTAACCCTAACCCTGCTGATATTCAAGGCGCGCCTCTCATCGGCGATCACCCAATCCCTTTATCCTTAACATATGGTGCCGACAAGCCCAGCCCATGACTCAGAATATTTAAATTAATGACGTAAAACATAGTACGTCTCAATGTCCGCCATGGGTTAACATAGAACATGCACATTTAGAGGCTCTCAATCATCCTTTTATTACATAAATACTCCCCCCTCTCTCTCTTCTAGTCTTGAGAGCCATGTATAAAGTGAAGTGCTAGTTAAATTTTTGGGAGTATTAGTAAAAAAATTATCTTCCTTCTTGTATGTGAGGAGAGAGGGAGATTTCTCTAAAATGTTTTTAAGGAAATCCTTGAAAAAGTTTTTTGGGAAGAAGAGTGACCCCTCCATATAGTAGAGGGAGAAAGGGAATTTTACATTCAATTATTTTCCTTAGACAGATGGAGAGGAAAATTTTTCACATATCTTAAAGGTTTGGGAAAGGAAACAGTTGCACCATGCCCAAGGGGCCAATGAGAGGAGAGGACATGCATCAAACCCAAGGCAAAACTGATGGGGCCAAAGCCAACCGAGGGCAAGTAAGGGACCAAGGCTTAAATGCCTAATCAAGGCCAAAAGGATCAACCAGACAAGTGCATGGCCAGCAGACCACCACCACCAACACACAAGGCTAAACCATTCCAATTGGCCCCATAATAACCAACATCAAAGATAAAAAACGATTGGCAAATACACATAAGCACAGAGCAGTGAGGGGAGTAGATGGAGACAACAACCCATCATCGGAGAAGTGCACCAATGAAAATCACCACCACCAAACATGAGAGAAAGAGCAAAGGTGAGTCCTCCTCCATACCTCGAACCCCCACCAAAATGCAAGAGAAAGAGAAAAGGTGACTCCCCCTCCATACCCTGAATCCCCACGTGAGGGATAAGGGGAAGTTTAATTCTTTTCTATATATATATATATATATATATATATATATATATATATACACACACACACACACACACACACACACATAAGGTTTGCTTAGTTGGCTTTCCTATATGGGATAAAAGAAAGGGGAGGTCCTCCCCATGCATTAAAGATAAAGAAACTTATGTATATATATATTTGCATACGTATATGTATGTGTGTGTGTGTGTGCGTGTATCTATCTATCTATGTATATGTGTGTGTGTCTGTGTGTGTGTATAGATAGATAGATAGATAGATAGATACACACACACACGTGTATGTATGTATGCATGTATGTATGAATGTATATGTATGTATGTATGTGTATATATACATATATATCTTTAAAAATTAGGTAACATAATCTTCAAACCTTAGTAAGTATATATATATAGCCTTAGACCTTAGTGTTATATATCTATAGTTTAAACCTTAGAGATTTTGAATATATGTGTGTGTGTGTGTATGTATGTGCATGTAGTTTGGACCTTAAAAGATTTGTGTGTGTGTGTGTGTGTGTATGCATTAATATTTTGAAACCTTAAGAGTTTTGTATACATAAACAAAAATTTAAGACCTTTTTATATATTTTTGATTTAACCTTACAATTATATACACTCAAGTTAATGTTAACCCCATTTCGAGGTTGACTTGGCATCTCTTTGTTGCTACATATGAGAGGTAGCATAATAAGTGCCATGAAGCATCACTATAAAGGTTGTAATTATGAGAATATCTAGCCATGCCCAAGACCAAGTAGACTTTGTAATCATTTAGTTCATTTCTTTTTAAGCTTTAGGCACCCAAGTGTGAATAAGGGCTAGTTGTATAAATACCAATTTCTCATAATGTAAAGATATGATCCCCCTGTATGCCAATAATTTGAGTCTTGTGCTTGTATCTATGAGTGCAAGAATAGAGAGGAGTGAAAGTTCTTGTGAGAGGAGAAAGGTAACCTCTTGGTGGGATAGCTTGAGGAATGAGGGAAAGCAGTGGAGCTAGCAACCACTAGTGCAGCTTAGAGTCTTCAAGAGATACAAGCTCGGAGCCAGCAAGTTCCCACAGAACACCTTAAGGTAAGAATTATCCATTACATTTAAGGAGGGGTAGTGTAGCTATTAACATTTTTGGTGTCGCTGCCAGGGAAGCAATTGATCTCTTTTTACTCTCTTTGTGCCCCTGTCATTTTCTTATAAGTCCCTTTTTCCTAGATGTGGCTTCTCTAAGCTATGTGGATGGTTGAGAAGTGGAAAACAAGTGGTTAAGGTTGAGAAGTGGAAAACAAGTGGATAAAGTTGTGAGAAAGGAGAAGAAGAGAGAAAATAAATGGTTGTTTTTGTTGTTTCATGAGGAGTTCTCTAAGAATTAGGGATAAGAGTTATGCTACAAGGATCTCAAGAATCAATAGTGAGCCAAAGAAACACCCAAACTTACGAGATCAGAAAGAAGAAAAAGAAACATGGCATTGGTTAAGGTCAAACAGGAAGCAAAGGCATTGGAGAAAAAGGAGGAGAATGAGGAGGAATGTGACTTACAGAAGGTTCCTAATCATTTCAAAACCTTTGATGTCAATGAAAGGATAGTAGTTCACCTCAGGGTGCAACACTCAAAAGGTCAACAAAAAAGAGGTGAAAGAAGTAGATATTATAGAGTTAGGTGAAGATCCCAAACCAATCTTTATCACCATAGACCTAACCCCATAGGAGGAAGAAGAGTTGATTAATCTTTTGAAAGAGTTTAAGGACTACTTCACCTAGAACTACAAGTATATGAGAGGCATGCTGATATTCAGCACACCATCCCTATCAGTCAAGCAATGTCCTACCAGATGAGTCCAAAATTCTCAGCAATTATAAAAGAGAATATTAACAAACTCATTGCTATGGATTTCATTTATGACATTGAGAATAGAAATTGGATGGATCTAATTATGATTATACCTAAGAAAAATGGAAAACTTCATGTGTGTGTGTGTAGATTTGAAGAAAGTAAATGTGGCTACATGCAAGGATTTCCACACACAAAGCACGTTTTGGAGTGGCTGGGGCAGAAGCTTATAGCTTCCTAGATGGAATCTCCAGATACAATCACGTGTCCATTTCGAAGGGAGGACCAACACAAAACAGATTTTACTACCATATGAGGAACTTTTGCATACAAGATCGTGCCTTTTGGGCTAACTAATGCTCTTGCAACATTCCAAAGGTTGATGAGTACAACTTTCAAAGACTACTTGCAAAAGTGGTTGGAAGCATTAATGACCTTTGTGCACATTCTCAATAGACGAAGCATTTAGCTTGCTTGAGAAAAGTACTTGGTAAGTGTTTTCTCACGCAAGTTTAGTAAGGCTGTGGGAGGGTTTCAACCAGCTATTTACAAGGTGATAGGTAAGGCAAGTTGGGTGAAAAGGTAGACCAATGAGGTTGTTTTTGTAAGACTGGAAAGTCACTATAGATGATCGTAGTGTGCCAAGAGATGCTCTAGGTCAAACAAATATGTGGCTTGTTGACTTGCTAGAAATACAAATTGTGGCATTCATGATTGTATATGCTTCAAAGAGATGGAAGCAAGAGAATCCAAAAGAGTTTTGAGGTGGCTATGAAGACATATAGGCTAATGATAATGGCAAGTATCAACATAAACATTTGCTATGAGGAGATACAGGAGGTTGATGATTGTCAATAAACATGAACCCTCACCATGCATGGCTAGCTTAACCCTAATTACCATGATTAAGAAACACTAATCTTATGGTGTGTGCAACCTAATTAACAACATAATGACGATGAAAAGATCACAAATTGGTTAGAAGATTCAGACTTGTACTCATAGAGAGGCTTGAGAGCTTGCTTCATTTTTCATTGCTTGAAATGGTCTCCTTTTATATGAGAAGGTACACTCTTGAGCTTGTACATCAATGTGGGATAAATATCCAGTCTTCTCTCTAGCTTACATGTCACCTCAAATCTCAACACCCCCCCTGATGGTGACTTGACCTATCTGTAAGGCTAGAGGTCATCTCTAAGAGTAAGGTCCCCCCTTGATAGAGACTTGACCTATCTATGAGGTCTAGAGGCCTCTTCTAAGAGTAGGGTTACAAATTTTGGCTATTTCTTCTACCTTGGCTACATCATCGGTGCCAGAGGGTTTTTAGAAAAGATGATTGGAGCTAGAGGCATCATTTTATGCCATAAAGTGACATTCTTCCACATATTTTTTTTCTTAATTTTGTCTGGAGTAGCAATGTTCTTGTAAGTGTCCAATCCTTCCACATGCATTACAAATTCTTTTTTGTTTATTTTTGAAACGATAATTTGCAAAGATGTGACCAACCTTGCCACAGTGATTACATCTTTGAGATGTTGATTGATTTGTTCTTTGAAATCTCCCATCCTTTGTAAACAATGCTTGCCCACTTGAATGTGATTTGAATGGTTATTTATCCTTGAATTTTGATTCTTGTTCAAGTAGAGATGATTCTACATCTTTAAGTTTAGTGTTGGGCACATTTTTAAGTGTAGTAACAAGTGATTCATAAGGTTCTTTATCAACACTTTTAACAATATGGAAATAGATTCATCTTCCATATTCCTCAATGACTTTCTTTAATGCACTAAGTTGCTACTTGATACCTTTGAATTTATTGATGTGTTGTGCCATGGTCTCGGTCTCCTTCTTGTCGAGCTTGTAAAACTATATATGAGAAGGTTGATCTTTGAGCTCTTTGAGTCGGTGCCGAAAATCTTGTTGAGTTCCTACCATGCCAACTTGGCATCCTTGATGCTAGCAATGTGACTAATCCATCATCATTAAGATTTTGAGCAAATATGAGGCCCAATGCTTTGTTGTTTTTAAGTGGCTCACAACCTCCACTTGTTCATCCTCAATAAGGTGCCAAAGGCCCTTACGCATAAGTAAGTACATAGTATTGCTTTGCCATGTGAAAAAACCACCACCATTAAACCTCAAAACAACTTCAACATGCTCCATACCGAGAAGTTCTTACTAACAAGCTTTTATTTTGCTTTGTTATCATTATCTAATCTCATACAAGTTTGTATGAGATAACAATTCACGGCGGCCAATGTGTCTAGTCCCGGTACAAGATTGGTAGATCAATTCCTCATGGCTGTGGGTTAGCCTAGGGATGAGAACAATCATCGAGAATATCTTGGCTAATGGATGGGAGAAAGAGTGATGGCAAACATTTGAAATTTGGACCACAAATGGAAGAAGTGGATAAGATTGAGATTAATGGATAATTAGATGATTAGTAAGGTGATTAGACTAATGTGAGCTAAGGCTAAGCTAATGGAGAGGGGTGGTTTTGATACCATGTCAATAAACGTGAACCCTCACCATGCATGGCTAGCTTAACCTTAATTACCATGATTAAGAAACACTAATCTTATGGTGGGTGAAACCTAATTAACAACATAATGATGATGAAAAGATTACGCTACTCTTATGGTGGGTGAAACCTAATCTTATGTTGGGTGAAACCTAATTACCAACATAATGATGATGAAAAGATTACGCTACTAAGCTTAAGACTCAAGCACAATTAGGTTACAAGATTGAGACTTGTACTTATAGAGAGGGTTGAGAGCTTGCGTCATTTTTCATTGCTTGAAATGGTCCTCTTTTATATGAGGAGGTACACTCTTGGGCTTGTACATCAATGTGGGATAAATCTCCACTCTTCTCTCTAGCTTACATGTCACCTCATGTCACCTCCAATCTCAACAATGATGATGGCAAGTATCAACATAAACATTTGCTATCCAACCAACCTAGAGAGTTCCATCCTTGCCATGAAGCAATGTGCTGACATCTACAGGGCCACCCCAAAATATCTACAGATTGACCCTCTATACATGCCGATAAAAAGAAGATTCACAGAGAGGGAATTCAAGGAAAGGATGGCTAGGGATTCACAAAGTCATCTTTAACTTTCCCTCCTTTGAGCACAAAGTCATCTTTAACTTTCCCTCCTTTGAGCACAACAGGCAATAGCAATATATGTTCACCACAGTACAAGCTTGGAGAGACATCCTCGATCCTACTATAGTCACCACTATTAGGTTTCTAAAGCTTATCATTCTTATGATTGACACATATACGATGACTATGTGAACAACAATAACCAAGAAGGCATGAATTTTAATCTCAACACAGGGCCCTCGGATAGTGGGATCATGTACTATTATCACAGGCTAAGATGTTCATTGTACATACATGTACATACATATAACATTCAATGAAGACATGATCAACACGCATTTTTGGAAGACACCTTTTTTGTAAGGAGAACCCTTCGAGTGCTCCAAAAAAGGAAGAGCTCTGCTACAAAGAATACCTAGGGAAACATGCCCTGTAGTGAGATTTTGAGGATAGAATCTACATCAGGTAGTAGTAGGGGGAGTTAACCCTATTTTGAGGTTAACTTAGCATTTCTCTGCTTTATAGCACTATAAGTGTCATGAAATGGCACTATAAAGGTTGTAACTATAAGAGATGGCATAATGAGTGTCATGAAATGGCACTCTAAAGGTTGCAATTATATGGCTAGCCATGCCCAAGCCTAAGTAGCCTTTGTAATCATTTAGTTAATTTCTTTTTAAACTTTAGGCACCCAAGTATGAATAAGGGCTAGTATAAATACCAATTTCTCATAATGCAAAGATATAATCCCCCTTTATGCCAATTGAACCTTGTACTTATCTCCTTGCTCTTTTGTATGTCTATGGTGTGTGTGTGTGAGAGAGAGAGAGATAGTTTGAGAGGATGGAGTGCTCTATTCTTGGTGCATGTTTCTCTTATGCTTGTGTTGTCTATGAGAGTAAGAGTAGAGAGGATTGATAATCCTTGTGAGAGAAAATGAAGCCTCTTGTGATAGCTTGAGGAAGGAGGCAAAGGAGTGGAGCTAGCAAACCACTAGTACAGCTTGGAGTCTTCAACAAGAGATATGAGCTTGGAGCCGGCAACTTTCCCACAATATGTTAAGGTAAGCATTATCCATTATATTTAAGGAGGGGTAGAGTAGCCATTAACAGTCAAAGACCTTAGTACCCTATATATAAATAAATGTAAGCTCTCTTAATTTCTTAAGCCTTAGAGTTTGTAAATTAAACTATAAGTTTAGTCTCTTTGAGTGTTAGAAAGTCTTAAACCTACAGTTAAACTTAACCTAGTGATAGGTAATTGTATGAGAATATATACATACATATACATATATATATATATATATATATATATATATATATATATATATATATATATATATATATATAGTGTATGGCACACACACACACACACACACACACACACACACACACACACACACATATATATATATATATATGTATGTATGTAGACCCATGATTAGAAAGAAAAAAAGACTTAGGAGCTCAAATTAAAACGTAAGGTAAATCTTTAAATTAAAACCTAAGGTAAATATTTAATCAAGCCTTACCCCTAAGAGAATGCAAGAAGTGTATAATTAGAGGACCGTAACCTTAGATTTTAAATCCTACATATATGTAGGAGGACATGTGTGGTGTAAATGCACCTAGACTCAATGTTAGAAGTATATAAAATTAAAAGTTAAACCTTAGTTTTTGAAAATTTGAGCACATATATATAAGCCCTTACATATATATATATATATATATATATATATATATATATATATATATATATAAGTGAGCAATGCCTTGGGCAAATTAAGCTAGAAATTGTGAAATTGAGCCTATGCCTTGGGAAAATTTTAGAAGACCAACCATATATTTAAGCTAGAAATTGTGAAGTTGAGCCTATGCCTTGGGAAAATTTTATAAGACCAACCATAGATTTAAGCTAACCATATATAGGAGCATATATATGTGCATCCTAGAGGTTAGGGTTAATCTTAGCAAACAAGGTATATGTAATTTACACGGACTTGTGCTACATGCACACGTGTGAAATTACTCTAGATTAACTAAATAAAACTTTTTATGAGAGTTGGTGTAACTTTTAAATAAAGAGTTATGGAGAGAGCACCCCTGAGAGAGAGAATTCTAGAATCCTAGAAAGATTTAAAATAAATGGGGTTATATTTTTAGGAATCTTTAATTAATAAATACCTTTAGAGACCTTATGCTAGAAATGTATACTCAAAAACACTAGGATGAATCCAGAAGCTGAATCGGTTCATGAAATTGAGAAGACCTTGTTAGGCTTATGCTACTAGAGATTTTGACAAGAGATTCGAGATGTCACATCGGAATTGTGATGGTTTACTTAGTCTCAATTGCATGTGTGATGCATTATTTGGCTCAATCATGTCTTTATAATTGTTGAGCATTGTATTCATTTAGGTTATGGTTTTTGTGGAAGCATTTGAAGGTACCACACATGTTAATCTTGTTCCTTGTGGTGGATGTCATCCCATTCCATAGTAAATGTTACCTTATGTTGATCAAGGCTAGGTTGATAACCACACAGCCTGAAAAACCATCCAAGAAATTGTAAGATTCTACTCCAATGACTCTTAACAACATGTGGTCAGTGTAAGAAGGCAAGGAGTAGTGAGATCATGAATTATGGAAGCATTAACCTTTTATAGCTAACACACACTCTAAGATTTTCATTCTTTTTGGAAATGATCAATATCAGTGACACCCACTCAGTGTGCTTGGTCTCGTACACACAAATCCCATGTCAATGAGTCTAGCTCTTCTTTGACCATTTGTCTATAATTGGGATTCATGTGATGATATGCTCTTAGTTTGGATAATATCATGCCTTCATGGAGAGGGATAGTGTGTTTCACCACTTTTAGAGAAATTCCTTCATGAGCAAGGCTATTAATTCTCCTTCTTACTCAGGTGAGGTTCTTGGCAGTAAAAACATTTGCTTGACTTAAAGTACTCAGATACCTGCCTTATATCTTCCTCTTGAGGCATGGCAAGGAGCTCTTTGAGTTTTACTTCCTTCTCTACCTTTAGCCTTGATTTTATTGAGCTTGCATTTGGCAGTGTCGCAAGTCTTGGCTTGCTCGAATCCCATGGGATATTTGTCACCTTTAAAGACCACTATGTTCGTCTGAATGTGACCTCGTTTTAGGTGAGTTTTCCATTGTCGAGTGTAGGTTTCACGTGAATATAAGTCCAACGTAGTGAAGCCACCAAATGAAGATCCATTTCCATGGGGAGAAGATACTCTTAGGCTTTTGATGTGGTTTTCTCCTTCTTGGCCTAGTAATTGTAGGCTTTGTAAAAGTTGATTCTTTTGTACTACAGGAGTCCTTGATAGACAAGTTACTAGCTACTCCTAATTTAAAGTTGTTGTTAGCTCCCAAACGGGATGCTACACTAAGCCTGAATATGGAGGTTATTTCTATCTTGTCTAGTTATGTAAAGCTTGTTCCAAGATTTTTGTGGTAGTATGGAGGAGTCTTGACTAGATGAGCTACTAGCTACTCCTAGTTTGAAGTTGTTGGTAATTCTCAAAAGGGATGTTGCACTAAAGCATGAACATGGATATTATTTATGTCCCATCTAGTCACGTAATTCTTGTTCCAAGATTTTATGGAAGTGTGCCCATGGTTGCCAAGATATGGGCCTAATCCTCAAAGCTGTTTGGTAGAGCTCTAGGAGAGGCTTGTAGTCTTAATTCTCATCTTCACTATTTGTTGAAACATTTACACATGTTGAACAAAAAATGGCAGCTCATTGTTTGGTGAGAATGCCTTGACCCATGAGATGAGTCTTCCTTGTCTTTAGGTTTATCTTTAAGTACTAGTTTCCTTTATTTATATACATGTGATTGGTTTCCAAATTATGAAGCAACCTTGCTTCTCTCATGTAAGGCCTTTTGAGGATCATCATGTATGACTCTCTTCTATGAAAATACATCACCATGGATGTATGGTGGAAGCTTAGTCTAAAGGTCCTGATCGTTATATCGTATAGGATGCCTAAGGGTTTGGATGTTCCTGTTCGTAAGCTTTTCCATGAGGCTTGTGCCAAGCGATGGGCTACCCCAGTAATCCTTGGCGATTATGCTAACACTAGGCCTCCTAATAATCCTTGGTTATTGTGCTGACACCAACACCACCATTAAGATCATAGAGACTACAAGGGCCTTATACATGATAGGTAACACAATGTTTATTTTGTCACTCTCAAAATAGTGCCGCATCTTATTCATGGGCACTTTTGGCTGTCCTTTGGTTTTGGTTATGGAGGGAGGGTGCTTAATGGGGTATGGCTTGTCCTTCTTCTCATCACATTTAGGTTCAGTGTGTGTGGGTTCTTAAGCTCCCATTCATCAAGTCCAAGTCTCTCCAAAGTTGGTTACTAGAACTTGGACTTTTGAGAACAAAAAGGCTATGGAGCTTGCTATGTCTCACAAAGGTAATATTCTCACTCGTTGGGTTCATAATCACTCTAAGCTGGTGGACTAGTTCCTATCAATGTGTAAGGGATGTGCACCAATCCTTCCCTAGGAGGTGGTGCTTTTGTAGGGGATGGGATAAAGTTGTTGCTGCACACCGATCACCTTGAAGGAAATATTACGCTCGTTTTTATGGTGGTTCTTTTGAAGGGGATGAAATAAAGTCGTCACGCCAATCACATCGGAGGAAATGTTATGCTAGTTATAGTGACCCATGGAAGGCCAAATTTTACCTCCTATTGGGTCCTCCCTCACTACATTCAGAAATCTCGGGTTTGGTTGGATTAGTTCTAGAGGCAGAGGCTCTGGATCTGGTTCTATATTTACAACCTCTTAAGAATGATTTTGGGTTTGTTTGAGGCATGTGGAAAAATTAGAGGTTCTCTCATCAAGACTATAATTGGCTCTAGGATAAGGTTTGGGAAATAGGGACAATTATTTGTATTGAACCACCTACTCTAACACTGGCTCTAGTTTAGCATGTACCTTCCTCACAGGCACTTGGGCTTGTTTCATTCTCTCTTTCTCATGGTTATAACATCATTGCCCTTGACAATTGATTTGTGTTGTATATTCATGTGCTCTTTGAGGTATTCTTCTTTTGGACCTTTGGTTTGGTGTTGGGTCATTAGCATTTGGGGCTTGCACCTTAAGCTCTTTGGCTACCTGCTTCAAAGTTGAAGCATGGGCTTTCTTCTTATCAGTGCCCTTGGGTGTTTCTTTGATTGCTACCCTTATCTTGGCATGGAGCCTTGTGATAGCATTAAGGGGGATTATATGAATAATTCCTTCTTATATGCTTAACAAGTTAAGGCTCATTAAAGTGGTAGTAGCGGATGCTTCTACCATGGGTTGGGGTAAGCCTTATAAGCATGGTTAAAATCCACATTAATAGCATGTGCCCTATAAGGAATTACGTTTGAGTTTAGCATAGGATGCAGAGTGCTTGGAGCACTCAAGTGGAAGTTCTTTGTGATGACACTCCATGATACAGTCTTTATGAAGACACTTCGTGATATAGTGTAGGACTTTGCATCAAAAAAATTGTATTTATGGCCTCACCCTTCACCACCACCACCACCCCCCTCCCCCCCCGCGAAGCTCACCCGCCTCCCCCTCTCTCACCTCACGACCCCCCACTTCTCCTCTCACCCATGCACAGCACCCCCCACCTCACTTTCTCTTGTGCATCGACCCCCCCTCTCACCCGTCGCCTCCCCCTCTTGCCGACCACCTCTCAGCCTCCCTCATGGCTCTTACCCAACTCCCCCTCTCACCCGACCCCCCTGCACAACAACCCCCCCCCCTCACTCTCGTGCGAAAACCAACCCGCCCCCTCGCACCACCCCCTCTCCCCCCTCGCAGCCACCCCCTCTCCCCCCTATATAACCTTAGTAATAATGGCTTGTCTTCTCTTAAATCTTATTGGCACCATAAGGCTACATGAATTCACCTTTTGTTTTGTATGCAAAACCTTTGATTCTATTCATCCTAATAATAAAGTTTATGTTTATGCCATCAATTCGTAGAAAGGAGAGCGGGACTCACACACACAATTCTCAATGACAAGAACACAAGGGTTGAGAGTATGAGAGAGATTGGCAAGCTCAAAGGCGAGAGATGAAGCTCTCTATAAGTACAAAGAGAAACTATCTTATTGTATAAATTATATACCCAAATAGTAGTATTTTCTTTTGACTTTAAAAGAGAAACTATCTTATTGTATAAAGAGATTTACTTAAGATACTTGCAAACATAGTATTATTAGAGGGATTATTGGATGACCCCATGATAATTGAGTTTATGCCTAGTCTATTACAATATAAAGATATAAGGGGAGGGTGGGGTGGGATGTGTCCCTAGAAGGTGGGGTGGGATGTGTCCCTAGAAGAAGAGTACTGGAACATGGCAATCTCTACTGTATTTATAAGGTTTCAGAAATTAAAAAAAACTATTTTTAGCATATAAATAACTATTTTAAGCATGAAAATAATTATTTTAAGGTCTCACTCAAACTTTCTTTCTCTCTTTCACTCACACTTTCTCTCGTGGCATTGAGATCTCTATCCATCTTGCTCCATCTCTCTCAATTGTCAATTTAGTTACCTAAACGGTTATAGGAGAAGCTAAAAACAATGCCATTGACATAATATGAGTGTACAAGAGTGCATCACAATAATGCCTAAAACAATATAGTTCTTTCATTGCAACCAAGTGAAATAAATCAATAAGGACGCCGCGGGTGCACCATGGAAGAAGAAAGGTGGTTTTATGTAGAAAGCTTTACCTCTAATGATGTAGGCGTAGGTGGGAATAGCAGCCTTCCAAGTTAGGGACATGGTACCCATGATGAGGGCCGCATTTTAAAAGAACCCACGGGGGATATCTATGGCATGACATGTCGATATATTGGGGCTCCCTTAGAACACCAGGTAGCCATCATGAGGCACTTGACCTTCTTGGGTTCACGGGTGCTGGGGCAGGTGGAGGATATGGGTGAGGAACGTGTGGTGTCCCCACATCCCTCTGTTGCTTCTGTCGAGCAAACTCACTGACGTCACCCTTGAAAAACTATTGACCCAAATCTTTAGGGAACGTACAAAAGTCCTGGAATAGAAACGAACTAAAGCACACCATCTCATCGCTCTCCACGCTGATGCAATGTCGATGTAGTATCTTCCTGCTCTAGCAAGGGTCCCAGTGTACTGGCAGCGCAATCTAGGACTACATCCCCTCGATCAGTGAATGTACCAAGTAATCACCTCCCATAGTAAAATCTTTCATTAGCATATATAAATGGATGACAATATAAAAGACAATGACTATAACGATTACACTACTCAAAACAAATTGTAATAAAGTGAGTGCTCTAATTACCTTGTGAAAGGCTTGCTATGCTCAACATTTCGGATAGGATTCCCGTCCGCATCCAACTTGGTATCCCTCTTGCAGTTTTGGCTCAAGAAACATATCATCATCCACCTCGAAACCTACCTCCATGCCTATCATACTTTGGACAACTAGATGTGCTCTCACTCCGCCGGTGCGATGACGATGCCCTGCCACAACTGCAAGCCTGCATCGTCAACACCAGCCGAATGGTAGCTAAAGGTCATTATTACTCAACGAAGCTAAAGGTCATTATTACTCAATGAAGCTCTTGCATGCCTCACTGGCACATCTTACCATCCAGAGGAAATCTTAGTACTCACAGATGCAGCAAGCAAGTAGTATAAAAGGATGAGTCTGAAGCCTTGTAGAGGCTGGCTGCCAATTTTATATCATTGCTCCTCTTACACACACACACACACACACACACACACACACACACACACACACACACACATTGCAAGAATGTTTGTTATGCGCCACCCTAACCCCCCTTGAAACACATCCAAAAAGAGATTACCTGGTGAACTGCAGCTGTCATGAAGAGGATCTTTCCAATGGCCGAGCTCGTAACCCTTGAGGTCTCCAAGCTCTACAACTCCTTGAGAAGTGATTCCACCACGTCTCTCGGAGCGTTGTCACATTGCCGTTTTGCACTATGGGTCCTCGTCCCTCCTCTCACCTCAATTCACTCACACACACTCACTAGCATGCATTAGGGAGAGAGATTAGCAAGAGGATTAGCAAGAGCAAGACTCAATTGCACAATGGGAGAGTATGTTGTATTATGAGAGAAATTCACTTATATACATGGCCATAAGTGCTCACACTCATTTAAACTGTGGTTGACTGAGCACTTTAGGCTCATAAGAGGCCTAATGCTATTACAATTACTACTCTCATAATATATCCATCAAGTAAATCACTTAGGACTTCATCCTATCTTGCTACCATGCTCTTGAAGCAGGAATCGCCATAAATACTTTGTCACACCATTACGGGCGCCCATCTAAGTTGTAGCTTTGGATACTATTGCTTCATATCTTGAATGTATGACCCTTTAGTGTATCTACCGTGACTTCTTGATGTAAGATAATGGAGGTATCTCTTGTTAATCCTAGAATTGAATTAACATCCCTCCCTTTCTGATGGCGATCGCGTCCTCGTGATGAACAAGCTTTGTTAATGGCATTGATGTTGAGTGACGTTCAATGGTCTTTGTTCCTCTGGAAGAAATAAGAAAAGCTAATTAATGAATGAAGAGGTTAGTGGTGTATTGGGAATTCCTAACGGAAGAGGGTGGGGTTGTTTGCAAATGATTGCATTTTTGTATTTGTTTGAGCTCCTTTTTTTGGGCTCAATTTGTTTTTGGCAATCATCGGCAAGGTGATTTTTGTTAGTGGGGACACTAAGAGATGTTCATAATGGGAGAAAGGAGAGGGAATGATCCGAAGAATCATCAGAACGAGATGGTGATTCTCAGTTCCTCATTTAATTCATTGAAGCGCCATTCATCATTTGAAGAATTTGGCCTTTGATGATGTCCCTTTGTGTGGCAGGATTCTTGTCAAATGTTGTTGAGTAAGACATGTTCTTGACTTTTTCTGCCTATGTGTTTTTTATGTTTTTATGTATATTTAAGTTGCCTTATGAAGCAGATTTACATGAAGTATAAGAATTGAGTCATATAGACTTTTATTGAGCTGCTCTGTGTGTTGAAGTAGCCACTTATTGGTGAGGATTGAAAGAATTACGTCGACTTGCAAGGCTAATATAGTTATCTTCAGTAAGGATTGAAGATTATTAATTTGTGAAGATGGTGGCGTCATTTGGAGAGGTTTGTAATTTGAAGGAAAATTCCAGGCGATGGGTTGTACCATTGACCAGGCTTTCACCCACCATGGTCCCCCCATCCAGAGATGTACCTAGAAGTTGTCGATAGTGAGGCTTTGTGGCAAATGTTCTCCGGTGCATGAGTATGGGTATTTACTCATGGAGCAGCTGCTACATTAATTTAGCCAAAAGAATAGTAAGCAATAAGCTAACAGATATATAATGGCTATTGAAGATTATTGGAAAAGATTAATGCGTGAGATGGTTTAATCTATGATGAGGCTTAAATTGTAAAAGTGTAGGTTCTTAAGCCGTGAGATGAAACTCCATGAATTATAATTCTATGAGATGGAATTTCGTGAATTTGTAGGTTTTGACCTCGTGAAGGTGCAGGTTTTGACCTTGATAGTTTTTTTTTGGTCATCTAGGTCATGACTTAAGTGCAAGCAAAAGCAACCGTTTCTTATGCACTTATTTCTCACATCCAGAGGGGTGACAATATTGTTATATTTTCCTTGATGCGCTCATATGTCTCCATTGCAGATGTGGGTATTGATTCTAGAATTTGTTGCTCAGAATGCACAAGAGTTATTAAGTGATTTTCTTGTCATTGCTTGGGCCTCCATTCTTATCTAACTTTAGGTGAAGTTGTTGGGGTTGAATTCTATGGTGAGGTTTTCATCACATTGTTCGATTTTGGCAACCATATGATGGAATTACCATCATAGTATCCTTGTTGTTGAAGTACATGCACAGGCACCCATCTTTGATGAACACGATAAATTGGTGGTGGCTGATGTGCTTGGTGTTGATGCTTTCTTCTTTGTACAAGCTTAGGGGACTTTATGATGCACTTGGGGACCCAAGCTTTGGTATTTCTTTGGTAGTACCCTTGTGCGTGCAGCAATGTTTTTGGTACCCACACTTAATGACTTGGTGGAGTTTTTTGAGGAACTCGCATAGGCTTTTGTGTATTGTGTTATGGAGTACTTTTCTTTTTCCTTGGCCTCTCAGAGTGCTGCGTTGAGGAAGAGGTTTTGACTGTCGAGGCCCCCAAATTTGATTATCACCTTCATAGTAGCCTTGAGCTACAAGTAGCTACTTCTCCACGCACATTTTGATACTAATAAGATATCGTGATTGTGGGAGTCTTGGTGGAGTTTTCTTTAGGGTTGATGTGGAAGGTTTAGGGCCCTCCTTGACTTTGGTTGGCATTGAGGCTACAAGTTTGAGACTCATGGGCATTGTTGATGATGAGGTTAGACTCTCTTGTGGAGTGGCTATCGATGAGACGAGGCCTTTGAGCATGTGGTTGTCTCCTTTAGTTTGTCGATGAAGATGCATAGGCTCTGGGGTCTTTCCTTTGAGTTCCTTGTTAGAGATAGATGGTTTGGTTGTGGGAACTTCTTCAGGAATAGATGTTGATTGCACGTTTGGCATCGAACTTTGTGGGTGAGGATGGGGTTGAAGAAGTAGATGCTTTGTCGGAGTCTGTCGGCGTCATTGACGCAGATGGTAGGTCATTGTGTAGAGGGGCTTTTATGGAAGAGGCATGTATCCTTTTACCTTCAGCATCATAGATATCCATTAAAGTTGGATCCTTTTCCTTGCAGTATGGTATTGTCAAATTTTTATCACTAACCATCATGATGACTCTATCGCTAGCAAAGCATAGTGGTGCTTGGACAGCAATAGTCCATTTATGCCCCAAGATCAAATCTTCTTCCAACACATACTCAACCATAAAAAACTTGCAACAAAAGTAAGGGGTTTAGTTTCAATATACATTGTATGTTCAAAGTACCCCAAACATGGCATGTTCAAGTCTTGTGTGTAAAGGTACCCCTTTCAGGATGTGCCCTGAGTGTTGGTTGACCTAACAAATTCCATACCTCGAGGTTCATGAGATTGTGTTCTCGTGTTGGGTAAAGTTGTGCTTAAGCTGTGATGATTTTATTTGAAATTTCCAATCCCACCAAAATCCTAGGGATCTTTTCAGTGAGATATTTTGGAAGTTCCAGCTCTTGCAAATGCACATATGGGTGTTGAGGTTTGTGTGGTGGTTTTTGAGGTGGATGCTTCTGCATCATGTATAGCTTTTGGCTCTTTTGTGTTTATGTCCCCTTTTGGTTTTATGTCCTCTATACAGGCTCCTTTTCCTTGTCTTTTAATTCGACCTTGGTTTCGATAGTTTGTTGTCCTTTTTTTTCTTGGTTTTAGAAGGTTTTGCTCCTTCTTTTGGGTTCTGTTTTGAAGCATGTTCTTCTATCCATGTTGAGGTATTGTCTTTTGCGTTCCTTTTGATTGTTTCTCGTGCCTTGGCTTGTAAGCGTATAAGCACATTCAAGGGCATCGTGGACAATTGCCCATTTTGTACACTTAAGATGTTTAGAGTTGTATTTTAGCTGCATTGAAGCAACTCGTCTTGGGCAATCTTGGAACAAGTGATCAATGCCACATCGTTCACACATGGGTCACAAGGTGTCAGTGACTATGGGCATGGAAGTATTCCAAACTGTGCAGTCTGTCACCTTGTGAGGTCCACAACAATAGAAACACTAAAGTGTCCGATACACTACTTTCTGAGTGAGCAGTTTCTATCCTTTGGACTGTTTTTGTTTGGTGCACGGGAGATGGAGGTTTTGAGTCCATTGTGGATGAAGCAAGATATTTTTTAGTATCATGGTCAAAGGGTTTATAATATATACAGTATAGAAGAACAGGTGCCTTGTATGCATAATGAGGATTGGGATGATCGTAGAGTGATTGCACTCAACCCAAGGCATTTCGTTCCTCACTTTTAGAGGCATTAAGGATGATCGTAGAGTGATTGCACTCAACCCAAGGCATTTCGTTCCTCACTTTTAGAGGCATTAAGGATGTCTGGTTTTGAAGGTTTTCATTCTCTTAGAGATGTTGGCTGTAAGGTTTTAAGCAAGACTGCATAAAATTCTGGGAATGTTAATTCTGAAATCGATCTTTTTTTTGCCATTGCTTCACTTGGTTTAGATGAGGAACACCTCGTAGCATGATTATCTTCTAGCATGTTGTCATCTAAACGTATTGCTTCTTTACAACATTGATGGAATGTTTCCGGATTGGATACAATAATCAAGTTGTGTAAGCGGTTATTCTTCAAGCCCATCATGAAACATCTCTTCAATTGAACATCATTTAATTTTTTCCATGACTTACAACAACGGGAGTCCAAGAGTTTTATCCTTAGGATAAAATCTCTAATGGATTCATTTGGTTGACGCTCAATTGAATAGAGTTATGTCACTGCACTCCACCGATCACCTTCTCTAGAAAAGCCATGTATAAAGGTTGATTTCAAGGTTTTGAAGTTGGTCTTGATTGCCGGCATCAATGTGATGAACCATCGACTAGCTTTTTCCTCTAAGCATAAGTTCAACGCATGTACCTTAGTGGGGAAGTTGGGATTTCCAAAGGCTTCACATCTCTGTTCAAACATTTGAATGAATTGAATAGGGTCTGTTGTTTCATCATATTTGCCCATAATTTTAAAAATTTGTATGACCGTATTTCTGTATGAGTCACTGAGGCTGTATGTGAGTACTCTTGTTGGAAGAGACTCAGTGAGTCCTTGGGCCACCTCCCTTCCTAGACTAGTCAGTATATCCAAGGTGTGGGCATCCAGGAAAGGGTTGGTACTTATAGGATTTGCAAGAATGTTAGGCAAGGGGCCAAAGCCCCGTGGGATGGAAGTGATAGGGGGTATAAAACCTGATGACACGCTTGTTATAGGCATGGCCAATGGCATTGGGAGGTGAATTTGTGGCATAAATCTCAATGGCTTAAAGATGTCAGCCATAAGGTTCAGTCCTTGTGTGATCCCTGGCAATCCCTCTATCGTGGCCATGTCAGAGTGGCCAAATGCTCCTTAATGAGCAATCACTGTTTTCTTTCTTTTTTTTTGCTTTTTATATTTTCCCAACCTTGTTTACAGCCTCAAGAGGCTTGGCGTACTCTTCATTGGATCAAACAGGTGTCTGTTTGCCCTAATTAGCTTAGGCGCTATACGCATATGAACGACCTTAGAAATATTTTTTCGAAAAAAGTGTATGTTAGGAACTTCCCAGATGGAAAAGAAGGTCCTAAAACCTATTTTCCATCACAGTCTCCAGACGTTAAAAAAAAAAATCAAGAATCTTTTTCCTGTTTCGCACCATGTTTTTGAGGACGTTCCAAAAGGAATTTTAAAAAACTCTGTATGAGGGAGTTGTAGTATTTTTTGAGTACTACAACTTTGTTGCCTTGAGTCGTCCATGATTTTATCGTTGAGACCCTCAAAAAGTAGCCCGAATATGGCTCGTCGTCGTTTTCACATTAATTTTTACGATTGTGGTTTTTGGACTGTTTTTGCCTCGATTTTCGGGTCTACTTTTGAGGCTGCTAGTCAAAGGTCAAAATGGTCGATTATGACTTCGGACGGCACGTCCAAAGTCGTCGAGCTCGATGTCAGCTTTCCGATGGGCCCTAGAGCCCCTTCATCGGATATACGATTTAAGAGATACGGGCCTTCAAAATTTCACACGATGAAACTTTAAATTCACACTGTGAATCGGACCGCACAGAAAATTTAAAAATTTCTTTTTACGCCTGATTTTTCACGGCTAGAAAAAAGTTTTTAACGGCCAGAGTTTTCTCACATACAGAATTTCTTTCATGGCCGGAATTTCTTTCACGGCCGAAATTTTTTCTTTCACGGGCCGAAATTTCTTCTTTCACGGTCGGAATTTTCTTTCATGGCTGGAATTTCTTTCATGGTCGGATTTTTTTCATTGAAATTTCTTTCATGGCCAGAATTTTTTCGTTGAAATTTCTTTCATGGCCGGAATTTCTCACGGCCGGAATTTTTTCACCGAAATTTCTTTCACAGCCAAAAGTTTTCATCGGAATTTCTTTCACGGCCGGAGATTTTTTTGTCGGATTTTCTTTCATGTCCGGATTTTTTTCATCGAAATTTCTTTCATAGCCGAGTTTTTTTCTTAGTCTAGTAGGAAATACGAATTTTTCTTTTTAGGAAAGAATATTTTTTTAATTTAAAATGAAAGGGGTATGGGGGGGCGAAGAGCCTAGGCGGCCAGTCCAGTGGGCGGCCAGGCCAACCAGGCGCGCAGCCAGAAAAGGTCAGTGGGAATCAAAAAAGTCAACCTTTTAATGATACCCCTTACACCCTTCATAAATGACCCCCAAAATGGACAATTTTGACAACTCATGAGCCTACACATTAAATGCTCATTAACCTTAATGAGTTATGTAAAAAAAGTGATTAAAGACTAATCCAAGATTATTTCTTTCACTAATCTTTTTTTCTTTTACAGTAATTGAGGACTCTAATTAATCACTAATCTCTAATTAATTCACACAATTGAGTAAATTATTGGATAGAGCAAAGGAATGCTAACTTTTTGCATCAATAATTGTGTAAATTAATCTAAAATAAGAGATTAATTACTCTTAATTATGGTCTCCTCTTTTAAGACAAAATTAAGCAGAGATTCAAATTTCTTCAATTGATAAAAAAATTAATGTGATTAGGTATTTTCATGCATCTAGATGCTCTCAAAACACTCAAAAATACCAATTTTGACTACTCATATGATCGATTTAGACCCCAATTACCACACTTCTAGTTTTTTGGCCTTTTGAATAAGATTAATCACCCTTAATGACAAAAACTAGTCCATTAAGAGAAATTAGTTAAACTCAAGGATTTTTTATAATTTTAAGAATTTTTTTGAAAGATTAAGCTACTCCTAATGCTTGCTAACACTCTAATCCACACAATTTCAACAAAAAACACATAATTAAACTAAAATAATGATCTTAGTTCTATGTTTAAACTAAAGAGAGCTAACATTCACTAAGAATTGCATTCTATTGCATTGTTTGATGCAATGCATGCAAACTAAACCTAATACAAACTATGTGCAAGCCCTAAGAACATGAAAAACTACCAAAACAACAACAAAAACAACAAATTAATCTAAAAATTAAGCAAAAAATATACTTTTAAAAAAAGAGAGCTATTCTACACCAAATCTTACACAAATCACCATCAAATCCACATCTTTTTTATGGAAAACCATTAATCAAGATAATGGCAATGGGTTATGCATAGATTAGAGGCAAAACAATGGAAAAAACCAAGGGATGGCTCTCCGACAACGATGCCAAAAATGTTATGGGACACCCTAACCCCCCTTGAAACACATCCAAAAAAGAGATTACCTGCAACTGTCGTGAGGATCTTTCCAATGGCTGAGCTCGTAACCCTTAAGGTCTCCAAGCTCTACAACTCCTTGAGAAGCAATTCCACCACGTCTCCCGCGAGCGTTGCCACACTGCCGCGTTGCACTACGGGTCCTCTTCCCTCCTCTCACCTCACTTCACTCACACACACTCACTAGCATGCATCAGGGAGAGATTAGCAACAAGATTAGCAAGAGTAAGACTCAATTGCACAATGGAAGAGTATGTTGTATTATGAGAGAAATTCACTTATATACATGGCCATAAGTGTTTACACTCATTTAAACTGTGGTTGGCCGGGCACTTTAGGCTCATAAGAGGCCTAATACTATTACAATGACTACTCTCATAATATATCCATAAAGTACATCACTTAGGACTTCATCCTATCTTGCTACCACACGCTCTTGAAACAGGAATTGCCATAAATACTATGTCACACCATTACGGGCACCCATCCAAGTTGTAGGTTTGGACACTATTGCTTTATATCTTGAATGAATGACCCTTTGGTGTATCTACCGTGACTCCTTGATGTAAGATAATGACAATAGCTCTTATTAATCCTAGAATTGGATTAATAATGTTATTCTCTTCTTTTCGTTTTGAGCTTCATTATGTTATTTTTTTGTCTATGATGTCTGTTTCCGGTTATTAGTTCCCGAATAATTTACTCTGTAGTAGTGTGTTTTCTTTTTCGTTGTTAAGTGAGTAGACAGTCCAACAGTTGTTCTAGTAACCCGTGAGCTGTTTTTGTTGCATGATTCAACGTTGCGTTAGTTTGGTGTATGTTGCGCACATAACCAATGAACTTCAGTAGGTTGTCGAGGAAAAAGCGATTAATTTTCTCGCCAACACTTAGGCGACCATGATGCTTATTGCTACTTCCTGTTGTTGCCATTTCGCGTGCTCACCAAATCTTCTTCGCCAATCCTGATAACAAGCCCGCTGAATCAGAACCAAAACCAAAAGAACCCGCCTCCCACTCAGAGCAAGAACCACTCACCCCTCATCCCCAAGAATCTGATCGTGAACAATCCGCATCCCACTCAAAAGTAGAACCACCAACTTCCCCCACCCGAAGGCTAGAATGGAGATGCAACTATCATTGGGAACTTGTTATCCGCATCAAGCCAAGCCCCAAAATGCTACTTCTATTTGGTCACTCCTCTCTTCCGCACGCTTTACCGATGTGCATCTCTGCTCCACTTCAATAGACGGTCACTGTCTATCTCTCACTCACTCACTCTCACTCTAAAGCAAGACACATATTGCATAAACCCTAATCACACTCTCTCAAGCTCTCTCTCATGCATGAGTTGAGCCAATAATCTTTTTAGTTATGCATCAAAGTCCAATGTACAATGGCGAGAGTTCACTTATATACTAGGCCTTGTAATTCACACTATTACAACTCTAAACATAAAAGTAAAATTTTAGTGGACTAATAGCGTGGACTCATCACCCTATAGTTAATTAGCCTTGGAACTTTTGAGCACCAAAGTATTATTTGAAGCATGTACAATGTGAGCCAAACATTTGGTTAACATCTTGATCTCTTACATCTGCTATCATTATTACCACTCCGTCAATCCTAAGATGGAAATTACGAAAGTTGAATAACACATCTTTTTTCTAATATGAAAGCCCACTCTAGTATTTGATGTTTGAGTTGCAAGTTGATTCGTGATATATCATGGACAATGGCTATCTCCAACACCTTATTAAAGTTGCATTTCTTCTTCTTGGTTCAACAAACCTATTGCCCAAGGTTCTCCATTATCTAATTATAGCTCTTCATAGGGAAGTCTTCCCTCCTAGTTAAATATGTGGCATCCCTCCGCCCATCAAATAGCATCAAATCCACCATCACCCTTTCTCTATTTGTGCCCCTCTTTGTTCCCACTCAACCTTTGACCATGCCCTCCACCAACAGCCTAGAAGTACTCGATATTTAGTCAAAAATCTAATGATGAAGATGTGGCCTTGAGTTTAATATGGCTAAGCAAGTGCAAGATAGCAACACTAAAGCCCACATGAAAGAGAAGCATGTTACTCTTCCTAGTGCTATGATCGATAAGAGTATAAATCTAGATGAGCTAGCAATACCCACCAAGGCATGACAAAACTCCAATTATTGTTGTCCTCACAATGTGTAGACAAATAAAGTGAGTTCTATCATGAGTTGTGCACAACCTTGATCCACATGGATGCATGTAGTCTCATTTACAATTAGTTTCATAAAACCCCATATTTACTTTTTGACCCAATCTATCCCTATGACTTCCAACACTGTCCACACAAAGAATGCTAACTATACGATGGACCTTTAAAATATATATTTCCAATTTACGAAATGTGCAAAAATCAACACTCTTCTTTTCCTTTTAAAAGCGCATGCATGCACACGAGCTGAGTATGTGACCTTTGCCACAAAAGTTGAAAATCATGAGTGTGAATGTATCATTGCTTTTACAATCTTCTGATAAACCAAAATTTAAAGTAAGAAACTTCATGAAACAATTTTGGAAAAGCAACAAAAGCTAAAAAAACAAGATAATTTCAAAAGCAGTTTTTTGAAACTCAGGTGAGAAATCACCCCGTCGGTTTAACACACATACAAATAAGCAGTACCATCGGAGCCTTGGGGAAACCATTACCAATAGAAACCACCCCCCACTTGAGCGTATTTTTATGCAAGAATGTCAAAGATGCAACAGCTTAGATCAGTTCACACCATTGTCAGAACCTTAGTCCTAAAACTTTTTTTTTTTAAAGTCTCATGTAGCCTTGCTCCATGTCTGCTCCTGCACACACCAGCTCTGAGTTCATACACAGAAGGTATTCAAAATCCCCCACCCTTTTCTTTTTTTTTAAAATCTATCAAGGGTCTATCTACATTGAAATTCAAATCAGTCTGCAGACAACTCAAGGATTTTGCTTACCTTGGCCGCTTCCGCTTCTTCACGGACCCGAAAGTCCCTTTCCTCCATGGCTCTATCCCAAGCATCTGAGCATGGATGCTTGGGCTGAAGACAAAGAAAGTACACATTCAGAGTCTATACTTTAAAGACATAACTTTTATATATATATATATATAAAAACCTCTCTCTCTCTCTCTGTGTGTGTGTGTGTGTGTGTGTGTGTGCTGCCTGGAACTGTAACGGGACATTGTGGTTAGATCTGGTGGTTTTGCTGAGACATTCACGGTCGAGAGGTTATTTTCTACACGAACACACCAGAGCCCTGAGCAAGGCCCACCCGAGGTGTCGGGTTACATGTGAGAGTCTACTCATACTTCTGGGGAGTACAAGGTTCAAGTGGCGATCTTATTCTGACTCCATCTTCACAAGATGCTCAGTGGCCAGACAGGATGAAGGCCAGATTCATGTGGATCTGCCTAGTCAAGCCAGGTGCCAGGATGGTACATGTTGCAATATGCTACTTTCTACCAGAGACATCTACCTTTGGACAGGATGTACTGCAGGAGGGTTCACCGTACTCTCCCCATTTGCAGATATTGTGGACTTCGCCCAACAAGGAGCCATCCTCTGGGTGACTTCAATGCAGGGATGGCCAGCAGGCATGTTCACACATATGAATTCCATGTAGAACCAGTGATGGAGATAGACCAGATGGAGAAAGACCATCACTGAATACATCAGACACCTCTTGGAAATGAAGGCTGCACATGAGCTCCTACTATATAACGGGATGTCCTGTGGGAATGCTTCTGGAGGTCTGACCTGCTTTCTTGGCAGAGAATGCTCGATCAAGCACAATGGACTACTGCTTTCATGTGCCACATCCCGAACTTCACCATTACACCACCACCCATTAGGGCAGACCACACATCTGTCATTCATCTTCTCTTGCTAGTGTAACGGAAGGACTATTGCAACACGGAAATCTTATCGATCATGAATACTGATCAAACACATGAACATGCCAGATGAGAGAAAGAAGAAGAAAACTCTGCATAGTACACCACACTAGGGGCCAGAGGATGGGCTGAACCCCTATGGTTATATTACCAAAAAGGAGTCTGCTTCACATACAACCTTGCGGGTGCCTAGGGATTCTCCACTGACTAGCACCTGATTCTTCTAGTACAAGATGAAAACAAAAACAACACATGCTGAACTCTTATGTTCATAGTCACAGGAAATGGGCATTTTTAGGCTTGGGAATGGTAGCATCTTTCTGTTCCCATTCCCATCCCATGTCACTCTATAGTCACAGGGAATGGCCATTCTCAATCTTTTCCGTCCCCGTTCCCCGTCCCCATTTCACGTCCCATGTGACCATACCATGGACAGCCCACAGCATTCCTACATCAGCCCAGGACAGCCTTGTAAAATCATCTTCAACCCTGTAAGCCCACATAGCAAATCAACCAGCCACAAAGAGGCTCGATCGACCAGCAGTCGACCAGCTTTCAGAAGCCTCAGAAGAAGTTCGCCAGTGGAGGTTTATATGCCAGAAGGCAACCGGCCAACAGAGAGAAGTCCTCACACTGCCCAAAGATGAGTAGACCAACAGCTTTTCAAGGCCTGTTAGCAGCCGACCAGCACAAGGGAAGCTCCAAAAACAGTCGACCAGCCCCCACCAGCTATTTGGATGATACCGGACTTGACGGCTAGCAGTGGACAGCTCCAGTTCAGGACGGCCAGATCCTCCATGCACCAGAAAAGCATGCGATCTGCCCAAACTCGACTTTCCTCCAATAATAGAGCTTGTCCTCCAAAAAAATCTCAAGCGTGTGCTTTTTAGGTCTAGGATGGGGCGCCTACAAGCAAACAGCACATAAATTGTCCGGAGCCCATCCCTTGGAAGTTTGGACGCCATGTGTATTAAAATAGTCCTGCCCAATGTCTACAACTTATAAGTTTGTCCGGTCACTTATAAGTGAGTGTGGACCTGGAAATCATGAAGTTGTAAATTGAGTTTTCAGGGACACTTACCACCTATAAAACACATGTAGACCGCCTGTCAGTCCAAAACAGGTGTGCACATACATGTCCACAGGGTGCCCAGGCGTCCCGGCCCAATGGACAACATAGGTAGAAATCTCAGGCATTGTCCAAGCAAACAAGACAAGTCATCCAAATATAAAATTAAGGTCATACTCCACCCACATAGACAAGTTTTCTGACCTCTCGGGCGGATCTCACCGATCTGCTAAAGGGTGTCAAGACAAGAAGACAACGGATTCGAATGACTCCACAAGCGTTGGAAGCATTCAAGAACCCCAAGGTGGCTTTATCAGAAGCGCCTTGTTTAGCACTTGCCTCGCGGGACGAGCCATTTCAAGTGATCACCGATGCGAGTACCATCGCCATTGGAGGTGTATTATAACAGAATGGTCATCCAGTAGCTTACATGTCTCGTAAGTTACTGCCTGCAAAAAAGAATTACTCAATCTACGATTGTGAACTCCTCGCAATTATATAGGCCTTGAAACATTGGAAACGTTTTCTTTATGGCCGTGACTTTGAGGTTCACACTGACCATCAGGCATTACGCTGGATTCGGACAATGCCAAGTGAACAGCGGAGTGACCGACAACACTGCTGGAGCCAGATATTCCAACAATTTGGTGGTATGATTGAGTACCTTCCAAGAAAGGCCAATCCAGTGGGCTAATGCTTTGAGCAGAAAGGGACAAGTGACTTTGATTCAGACCACTAGACTCGACCTTGTTGGTACGGGACTTGACGACATGAAGCACACATATGCGCATGGTTGTCACGGTCCGAAAATACGATACCGTACGGGAATTTTTGGTATGATATAAAATTTTCAAATACCGTATGATAAAATACGGGTTTCTTTTTTACACTTACAAACTATGGAGCTTCAAGCTTAAATGTGAGGGAAGGTTGGGGAGGGAAGAGTCTACAGTGCTTGAGAAACCAGAACATGGAGATGTGTCTCTCCCTGTTGGATCTCCCAATTGTCTCCAAGAAAGAACCTGCATGGATAATGTAATACCAAACGTCTCCTAGTGTAGCGTTTATGACTAAGGGACCGTCCTTGCACAAATACGAGCAGTGCATCTAGGGTGATAGGTTTGGGGACTCCTCTCTAGATCAAAATGGCCATGTCCAAATCTTCTCCCTCGTACATAACTTGAGGATCTGACTGTCTAGCCTACCTATACCAAGGATCTCCAAGTGATGTAGCAAGATTCTCTCATCCTACCAATCAAGTGTACACTACCAATCTACCTTGCCAGATTTTTTAGGTCTCTCAGTAACCCCATATGGAATAATGAGTGGACACAAAAGTTACGAAGTATTGCGAGCATTTGGGATCTTCTTAAAGCAGGATTTCTATATTTTTTTAGCATTTGGAATTTTTTTCTCAAGGTGGGAGGAGGGGGAGGGGGAGGGCGGGAGGGGGAACCACTCAAATCGTACGATACCGTGGTACGAACCGTACGGGACGAATGGCTTCGTACTAGTACGAGAAACAACTATGCGTACACGGATTCCGAGGAATTCGGTACATAGTGGGAACAGACATTGGATGCCACAGGACCATGCCACTTTTTAATACACGATGGTTGGCTTTTCTACAAAGGCCGACTATGTGTCATGAAGTCGTTCAGGGCAGCTCTTCTCCATGACACCCATGACGCCATTAAGTCACAGCAAGCGCGTCGTTCGCGTTCTCCAACATCATCATCGTCATCCTCGGTGGGCCAGTAGGACGATCCCTTAATTCCTCCCGATCAGACTGCCGAGGTAGACAATGTTGAACTTAAACTTTTATATAAATTAATGACCACAGTACAAACACGAAAGATGGATATCAAGTTACCTGAGCCCTACAATGGCCGCCCCGATAAGCGGTTAATTGATCACTGGCTCTACAAGATGGAGGTTTATTTCTCAAATACCGAATTGCCCGAAAACAAGAAGGTGGCATTGGCCAGTACCCTCTTGAAAGATGCCGCCTTCTTTGGTGGCGACGCAGGATTTCAGATGGCAAGTCTACTCCAACGTGGGATAAATTCCAGCGTGCTCTTCGCAAGGCTTTTGAGCCTGCAAATGCGAATTTTCATGCTAGGTCTCAGAGTTTCAAAAACTCGCTCTGGAGATAGAGACACTCAGCTCCTCTAACCAGCTTCACAGCTTCATTGACGGGCTTGAACCCACGATCCAAGACGAAGTCCATAAGTACAATCCTGCCACCTTGGATGAAGCAATCTCGTATGTCGAGCGCATTAGTGATTACCGGCGTCCTCCCAGGAACAACTCCTCCGACGCTCGTTCCTACTAGCGGAATCGATCCAATGGGACTAGCCAACCCCAGCGTCCTAATTCTGGACAACCCAACTCTCGGCGACCATATTCTGGACAACAATCCTTCCGGCCCTGCTTTTCTGGCAAGCTTCCACGTCAAATGCAGGATCCTCTCAGACCGAATCCTCTGGCAACAGAAACCGAGATCGGTCTCGACAGTACCGTCGCAGCAATGATCGGCGCAACTTCAAGCGAGAAACCTCTTCAGGACAGCAAACCTCTTCATCAACTGCCACTTCATCCCAACCTAGTCGCCCAGGCCTTTGCACAATTTGTTCTGGCGATCACCGGTGGTATGAATGTCCTCAGCGTCCTAAACCCTCCAACACTCGGCGCAATTCTCAGGTGGACAGTTGCCACCATGCTGATCATGACCCGCCTCCTGTGAAAGACAAGAACAAACAGATAGCTTGTCCTGTTCGTGTTTCTGAGTTCGTCAGTACCCTGATGCTTAATGGCCAAAGTACCAATCCTGTTCCGGTGAATCTTTCCAAACAGGTCCTTAGTCTTCTGGGCTTCATTGGCGACCATCCCATCAATGTGCTAGTAGACACTAATTTTGTGGGCACTTCTTTGGTTCACAAGCTTCGCCTCCGGACCCGACATTTTGTGGATGCTTTTCAAATGGAGCTTGCTGATGGTTCCTTCCTTAATTGTAACCAAAAGGTGCAACAGCTCCAGTTCCAGATTCAAGATTACCAAGATCACCTTAATTTTTCAGTGATGCCGTTGTCACATTATGACATGATATTAGGACAATCTTGGTTGTATCGATATGATCCGGTGATCAGCTTTCGTTCTCATTCAATCCAATTATATCATGATGGTCGAGAGCTGGAACTTCATGGCCTTTTCAGTGCCAAACCCATCACTGTTGTTTCTGCCCTGCAAGTCAAACGGCTCGTCCGCAAACGTGACTGTACAACATCCCTGGTCATGCTACGGGAGATTGAAGCAGAAACCAGTGAGCAATCTCAAGCCTCGTCATCAACAACTGCTTACTTGGAGCAACCCTTCTTCAGGCCTTTTCAGGATTTGTTTCCGAATGATCTTCCGACGACATTGCCTCCTTGTCGTCCTGTGGATCACCCGATTGATCTTATCCCAGGTCAACCTCCTCCAACCCGAGCTCCATACCGTGTTTCTTACTCTGAATCTCAGGAGATACAAAAGCAATTACAGGAGTTGCTGGACAAAGGTCACATCCGTCCCTTCGGAGCCCCGGTTTTGCTTGTCAAAAAGAAGGATGGATCAATGCGGCTTTGCATTGATTACCGTGCTCTCAACAAGCTGACAATCAAGAACAAATTCCCTTTGCCTTGCATCGATGAGTTGTTCGACCAACTGCATAATCATGTGAAAATTAGCCAAGAATTCAACCCATCTGCCTTGTCGAGAGTTCATAACAGGCTGAGTGAAAATGTACGTCAAAGATTGATGATCTGTATGTACAACTGAATCTGCTCCAAGAAGATAATGTCTCCAAGTTCGATAAGCATGCACGATTGCCAAAACTCCTTATCATACACAGGATACTTGCTTTGAATGGCTGAAAACTTTCTGCTGTCAAAAGCAATGACACGATCATTCTGCATCAAAACTCCACCAGAAGCACGATCTGAGGCATCTGTCATTACATCAAAGGGCTGAGTGGGATCTGCAATGGCCAAGACTGGGGTTGTCGTCAAGGCATGCTTGAGATCATTGAAGGATTGCTCAGCTTCCGAAGACCATTGAAGTTTGTCCAGCTTTGTCAGTTCTGTCAAAGGGGCAGCAATCTCTAAAAATCTATGCACCTTGTTGTGATTAAAGTTAGCAAGTCCCAAGAAAGATCGAACATCTGAAATGGTGAGAGACAAAGGCCAATCCACAGTCGCCTGATGTTCCTGGTCTTCAGAATGTGGTTGCAGATGCCTTAAGCCGCATGCCTCGAGCCATTAATTTTGCCATCACAGATGTGCAAATGGAAATCCCTGCTTGTTTCAAAAATGAATATTTGACGGATAGAGATTTTGGAGATGCGTTCCGTGCTCTCAAATCTTCTAATCCCAGTCCTGCAAAAATGAACATGTTTGCAGCCTACATTATCATGGATGAGTTGCTGTTCTTTTTTGATCGCATTTGTGTGCCTCACAATACTTCATTGCGGAAGATTCTTATTCAAGAGCATCATGAAGTTCCTTATGCTGCTCACCCTGGTATCAACAAGACATATCGACTTTTGTCTACTACATACTTCTGGCCTCAGATGCAGCAAGATGTTATCAAATTTGTCAAAGCTTGTCATTCATGTCAGATAATGAAAGCCTCTCGACAACTTCCTTAAGGGTTACTTCAACCGTTGCCAGTTCCCAATGAGAGATGGGAAAGTATCAGTATGGATTTTATCACCACCTTGCCTCGTTCATCCAAAGGCAATGCTCAGATTCTTGTGGTGGTTGATCGATTTTCCAAAATGGCGCATTTCATTCCTTGCAAGAAAGCTGCTTCAGCCCTAGATGTGGCGTCATTGTTCATGCAACATGTCTTCAAATTGCATGGTTTGCCAAAGACCATCATCTCTGACAGAGATCCAAAGTTCACTGGACATTTTTGGATGTCTTTGTTCAAATCTCTTGGCACGAATTTGTTATTCAGTTCAGTCTATCATCCTCAAACAGATGGACAGACAGAAAGAGTCAATCAGATTTTGGAAGAAATGATTCGACATTACATTCAATTCCGTCTGGCATCATGGGAAGATTATTTACCACTCGTGGAATTTGCTTATAATAATTCCCATCATTCAGCAATTGGATTAACTCCATTTCAAGCAGCATATGGGCATACTCCTCTTGTGCCTACAAACTTTGTTTTACAACACAAAGTGGCGTTGGCAGATCAATTGGTTCAGGAGATGCAAGATGTGCTTGTGCAAGTTCGAGATAAATTGGTCCATGTGCAACAAAAATATCAAAAACAGGCCAACAAGCATCGTCAACATGCAGATTTCCAAGAAGGAGATTTGGTCTTGTTATATGTGGCACCTCACCGCTACAAAACAGTGAAGTCAGTTTTTCCAAAGTTGCGACCTCGCTTCTATGGGCCTTTCAAGATTCTTAAGAAAAATTCAATTGTCAGTTACAAGTTGGAACTTCCACCGTCATAGGGAAAGATTCATCCGACTTTTCACATTTCTTGGCTCAAACAGTATGTTCAAGGAGATTCACCTGTTCCATACTTATCTTCATATGTACCAAAAATTGAAGATGACCATATTATCCTTGTTCCAGAAGTTATACTTGACGTACGACAAAAGGAAACAAGAAGAAAGTTGACTATAGAATTTCTTGTGAAGTGGATGGACTTGGATGAGTCTAATTCCACTTGGCAAACAGATGAAGAAATGTAGCAGTACCCTAACCTTCTTCGGGAGTTCTTTGACAAACGGATGTCTATCATTTAACACAAGGGTTTTATTTTAAATGGGAGGGAATGTCACGATTGTGACGTATTTATGTATCAGATTCTCTCTTCATTGCTGATTCCTGTTGCAGATGCAAAGAGTAACCAGCCAAAGGGAACCCCTACCCTCGACTGGTTGCGACTCTTCGCCAAAGGATGTATCTCTTCATCGAATAGCCACATCCCTTCGACGAATGGTTGTATCCCTTGATGAATGGTTGTGCCTCTACATCGAATAGACACATCCGTTAGCCTAAAGTTGTACCCTTTCGTCTAAGGTCATGTCCTTTCGTCAAAGGACATGCCTCTTCAAATGTGTCTCTTCATCTCCTATATAAGAGACCTATTGTACTCAGTTTAATACAACAAGTCAATTCAATCTTATCTCAAGTGTTCTCTTGAAGGTTCTTGTTCTAAGTTAATTACTTAAGTAGTAATTAGTACACAATATGAAGGATTAACAACATAATCCTCACAAGGTGTGCTCGCCCTTTTAGGTGTTTTCTCATTTTTCCTCACTCCCCGTATTTTTCCCCCATTTTTCCTATTTTTTTTGTGGCTTGGGGGACAATCCTGTGGTGGCAGGAGGTCTTATTTGATAGCCGACTGCATTTGTGTGATGGTTGGTGCTGGCCAACTGTACTTGCACAGGTCGTGGACCTTTTCCATGCTGGCCGACAGTACACAGAGCTGGCCGACTGGGTGATTATGCTGGTCGTGGAGATGTAGGTCCTGTTGGCTGTCCTAGAGCAAGCCGATTGTTGTATGGGGGCCATATAAAATGGCCCCACAGCACAGCCCCCATTCATTCATCTTCCTCAACTACACACCGCAGGTAATCAATCATATCAAGCATATGATGCTGGCCAAAGATATATGGCAGTATTTGGCTTCTCTTTATAAGAGGGATGTAACTTGGTTGAACACAATGCTAATCAATACACTTAAATACACTAAGATTTGAAGGACACTTGCTCATATACAAGAAGTAAATTGTGAATTGACAAGAGACACACAATGAGCCGGAACGGCCGACCCCTCCCTTGAGTAAATTGTATTACTATTGGAGAAATTCAATACATAGCTTCACGGGCATCCATTGCCAAATCCTCCATGCCAATGCATATAAAATTCAGCATTTAGAAAACAATGGTATGTCGATGTAGATCACCAAGGAGTTGCCTTGATGCCCGGCCCGACTTCAGTGCCCATATTCTCTACCATTGGCTCTATGTTCTACCAAGCAAGGTAGCAACATCTTCAAGAGCACATAGGACAAGAGAAATACTACACAGGGCTACTAAACAAGGAGTCCTGCCCTTCTACTGAGTAAGTAATGACAACACATTGTCCAATTAGCTTACCAGTCTTCATAGAAGTTGTTGCAAGCGGAAGCCTTTGCGTTGGAAGCTTTAGAAGTGTTGATATCTTCGATTTGCCGCAATCCTTCGCGACAAAAGTCTTCAAGAGGATGAAGGGAACCCTGGGAAAGCTTCCCCTATGGTTCAATTTGAGAAAGGAAGGCTGAAATTAGGGTTTTCAGCAAAAAGACCAGAAATTACAGCAAAAATGAGAGCTGTTTTGCTGAATTTCACTCATTGGGAGTGAGTAGGAGAGTGATTAGCACTTGGAAACACTCTTGGAAGCTTGGAAAACACCCTAGCAAGTTGGGTATGGCTATGGAGAGCTTGGAAATGGAGAGAAATGGTGGAAAAACAGAGTTTTCAGCCTCCAAAAATCCTCATGAAGAGAAAACACGAATTTTCTCTTAATAAGTAAGTGAATTGGGGTCCAATCAAGTGAAGGGACATGGGGAGATGCCCATTTATGAGTAAAAAGGGAGGATCAGGTCCTGGACATTGAGTCTTGTCCGCCTCGGGACTTCAGTGAGTGTGAACTTGGAAACGGTCATACTTTATAAGTGACTTTTGGGCGCCCAAACTTTAATGAAGTGGGAACGCACTCACTTATAAATATTGGCTAAGTCCTAAGGGCTATTTGAGCCTAGATTGGGTAATACTTACCACCTGTTCACATGCCACACAACCATGTCAGCAGACAGTTTCACACGCACGGTTCACGGGCGGGCGTCCCCTTACCCGGAACTACACATTGGTCAAGCAAAAATGAAAACAGCATGCAATTTCAATTGCAAGCAAGCACATAAAGATGCTATGCAATGCAACATTGGCATGAGCAATTTGCGTTCATGAAACCATATAAGACCAGGCGTTTCCAGGCAAGTATATGCGATACCAGACCAGTGGAAAGCCAATCCTCCAGGCGTTTCCGGGCATGTACACAAAGGCACAAGTCCCAACGGAAAGCCAAGTCCTCCGGATATTCCGGGCATGATAACATCAAGTCCCAGCGGAATATCATATCCCAACTATACAGCATGACACATGTCAATCACATGCATAGGCACATTCCATAAGCCATGGACACCAATCCAATATGTACATAGTGTGAAAGCAAGAGTGAACCATTCGGGTGGCCAAATGGTGACATTCCCCCCCGCTTCTAAACAGTTGTCCGCAATTGAAATGCATCCAAATATGTCTGAAGCACATGCGGGCAATCTTTGAAGAACTCTTCATTTACCCATTTAGCATCAATGGGAAGATAGTTCTTAAACTTCACAAGGTAACGCCTCACAACTTTGCCTGCAGCAAGCTTGCGTTCCTTGTGATACACAATCTGCTCTGGCTGCAAGATCTCCTCAAGCTCATCCACTTCTGGTGGATCCTCAATGACCATTTCACTGGGCTCCGGCCCTACATACTTGTGAAGGAGACTCACATGAAAAGCATTGTGTATGTGCCAATGACTAGGTAATGCCAATCTGAAAGCCACTTCATTGATCTTCTCGATCACTCGAAAAGGCCCATAGTACCTGGTTGCAAGCTTAGGATATGCACCCTCTTTGCCAGACCTCTTTGCAAGTCTTGCTTTCTCAAATTTCAGCAATACCCAATCATTCTCTTTAACATCCAATTGCCTTCTATGCTTGTCGGCAGCCTTTTTATGCTTGTCTTGTGACCTTGCAATGGCTGTCCGCACCTGAGCAAAAGCAATATCCAAGTCTCTTACATACTCATCAGCTGCAAATATCTCATCCTTTGTGCGAAGGATGAGTGGCAAAACCACCTTACCATAAACAATCTCAAACGGGGCCTTTCCCGTAGATGCATGCACTGTGTTGTTGTATGCAAATTCCACAAGCGGTAAGTACTTTTCCCAAGAAGACTTCTGATCCGCCACATAACATTTCAAGAGATCCAACAAAGCTGAATTTGCAACCTCACTCTGCCCATCCGTTTGAGAGTGATAAGCTGATGAGAAGTCCAATTTGGTGCCTATATTATCAAATAAGGCCCGCCAAAAGAGACTTGTAGTCCTGGGATCTCTATCCCCCACAATGGACTTCGGCATTCCATGATGTTTGAACACTTGTGCAAGATATATTTTAACCATATGCTCAGCTTTGATGGTCTTTTTGACCGGCAAGAAATGAGCTTGCTTGCTAAACCTGTCCACAATTGTCCAAATTGCATCATTACTCTGTTGGGTACGTGGCAAGTCCATAATGAAATCCATTGTAATACTTTCCCATGGCTGCGTGGGAATAGGCAATGGCTAAAGCAAACCTGGTGCCTTTTGCCTATCAAATTTGACCTTTTGACAAGTGATACATGCACGTACATGTGCCTCTATGTCCTTCCGCATACCTGGCCAAAAGAAATACCGCTCAACATGTGCGTAGTAGGCATTATGCCTCTATGACCAGCATATGGAGGAGCATGGCACTCATCCAAAACCTTTTGCCTCATGTCAGACACCACACATAGGTAATTATCTTTCATGAGATAACCCTCTTTGATCACATATGAGGCATGTGCATGACCAGGCATCAAATCAGCCCAAATAGTGGCAAAATCAGCATCCGTATAATACAAATCACGCATGGTAGACAAGTCCCCATGAGAGGTAACCGAGATAGCTGCTACATACGGCTTTCGTGACAATGCATCGGCCACTACATTCTTCTTTCCCAGGGTGTGTAAGATCTGAAAATGAAACATAGAGAGGAAATTGGCCATCCTCATATGCTTCTCTGATAACTTAGTTTGAGTAAGAAAATACCTCAAACTCTGGTGATCTGTCTTCACAGTGAAATCAGCCCCAAGAAAGTAATGTTTCCATATAGTAAGTTCATGAATTACAGCCAAGAGCTCTTTCTCATAAATGCCAAGAGATAGCTCTGCATCATGCAATCTACGACTCTCATAAGCCACGGCATGTCCCTCTTGATTAAGGACAGTCCCTATGCAATTTCCAGATGCATCACATTCCACACAAAAAGGCTTTTGTAAATCCGGAACGATCAACACTGGACCATGAGTAGTTGCATCTTTCAATTTAAGAAATGCATCTCTCTCTACATTAGTCCATTTGAACATGGCCTTCTTCTTTGTCAAATCATGCAAAGGAGAAGCAATCCATGCAAAGTGCCGAATGAACCTGCGGTAGTAAGAGCATAATCTAAGAAAACTACGGATCTCATGCACCGAACTCAATTCGGGCCAATTCCGAATTGCATCAATCTTTGCAGGATCCATCCGCACTCCATCTTTGGACACAATATGCCCAAGATAATGTATCTCTGACAAGAAAAACTCACTCTTCTTTGCATTTATGAAGAGTTTATGCTTATGGAGCTCTTCAAAAACAATAGCCAAATGAGCTTTATGCTCTTCTTCGGTCTTCGAGAAGACTAGGATGTCATCAAAGAAGACACCTGTAAATTTCCTGTACCCACAGAATATGCGATCCATCATTCTATTGAATGTAGCCAGGACATTTGTAAGACCAAAAGGCATAACAAGATACTCATAAAGCCCAAATACTGTCCTGAAAGCAGTTTTGTGTACATCCTGAGGCACTACACGCACTTGATGATATCCACTCTTGAGATCAATTCGGCTGAAGCATGCCGATCCATCCAACTTGTCAAGGATGTCATCTATGCGTGGGATCGGAAACCGATTCTTGATGGTAAGCTTATTCAAAGCTCTATAATCCATACACATACAAAAGGATCCATCCTTCTTTTGAACCAAGAGGACGGGTGAACAATATGGGGAAGAGCTTGGCTAAACCAAACCCTTCTCAAGAAGCTCATTTACTTGCTTCATGATCTCCTCTTTTTGGGATGCACTTACACGATAGGCTGGCCTATTAGGTGGTGAGCTACCCGGCACAAGATCAATGCAATGATCTTTCGGTCGTACAGGTGGTAACTCATCAGCAAAACAATCATTGTGCTCTTGGAAAAATTTCAGCCTATCATTACAAAGAGTGTTGACATGTACATTATTTTCCTCAACAGGATCTCGTACACAAAACAAGTACGCAAAAATACTCTTTTTCATTACTTTCTTAATTTGTACATGAGATACAAGGGGAATAGTATCACCCTCTTCACCAGCATCAATTACATGTTCTCGGCCTTTATGCATGAAGGTGACCCTGTTAGTCTTGTAAGCCTTGCACGGATCAATACGTGTATACCAAGGCTTTCCAAGCAATACATCACAGCCATTCAAAGGCGCCACAAGAAAATCCTCATGATCCACATAGCCTTGAATGTATATGCGCAACTTGCCAAAAATAGGCATGACCTGCACTTCTCTACCAACAAAGGCAACCCCTGCTTCAATTTGAGGACCCATGTCCTCCACTTCAATACCCAAAGCAGTTGCCATCTGAGTGGATATAAAATTCTCCGATGCACAATCATCAAACATGAACAAAGCGGGCTGATCTGTGAGCTGTCCCCAAGCTTTACATACAACCCTATCTTTGCTATCATGTGAAGTGTTGCCCTGCACATCCGGAACCATATACACATTAGGCTTCGGTACATTAGCATTTTCAGCTTTGTTCTTCTTATTTGGGCATGCTCTTGCCATGTGCTCAGTGCTGCCACAAGTAAAGCATTTGCCTTCACGCATATATTGCTTCTTCTTCTCAGCACTAAGACCAAAGTTTGCCGGCTTATAAGGGCGCTTTTTAGCAAACTTATTTTCAGCTTTTGGACCTGATTTGGCTTGGTTTTGGTCCCTTTTAGGTGGCTGTCCATCATTTTGCAGGTTTTGGACAGCCCTCTCTTCTCTTTGCCTTTAAATGAGGGTTTAGCCTTATTGGATCGACTCAATTTGAGTTCCAATTGCTCGGTGGCGGTGGCGGCTGCGATTAATTGGTGTAAGGTATGACCAGGATACATTTGTAATCCCGCTTTGTACACGGGTTGCAATCCCGATTGAAACCTTCTCTTCCTTTCCGCCTCGGTGACATGCATAAATGGAGACACCTCCAAGAGCACTTTCCAAAACTTTTGTACATATGCATTTACCGATTCCCCCTCATTTTGCTTTACCCAATCCCACTTCAGTGTACGAGGTAAAGTTTCCCGTCGCTATCTTGTGAAGTTCAAGAACTACTCACCGATGGATGCGAAGTGGATGGAGGAAGGTGACTTAGCAAATTCACCTCAGGTTTTGCAGCTTTATCTCGATGCCTTTTAGTTGGAGCCGACTCACAGCAACTGCAAAACGCCTAGTACAGGCTGGTTCAGGCTATAGGTACACACTGGTACGACAAGTACGACTGCTGCAGAATTTCTGACGCGGATAGCTGCAGGCGCAGTCTTGTACGGACAGGTACATGCGGGTACTGCAGTCCTGTCCAGTAGGTACAGGCGGGTACAATTCAGTCCTGTACAGCTGGTACAGGCGACGCATCACCAGGGTACAGGCGGCGCATCAAAAGGACAGCTGTAAGTACAGTTCTAAGGCGACTGCAGGGAGAAAAGTACAGACAGGTACACACGTGTGCTGCAAGTACAAACCTGTACGGACAGGTGCACACGTGCGCTGCAGAATTGCTAACACAGGCGGCTGCAAGTACATACTGGTACGGTCAATCCCTCCGGTGCAGAACTGCACAACAAAATTGGTAAACTCTGAACATATCTTTCCAAAGTTGTTTCTTCTGGCCCTTTGTGAGAGGAGGGGTATGGCAGTTTGAAGGGTGGAAACAGAGTTGAATGGACATGGAACAGCCAGATGCGTGCTCAAGGCTGCCCGGTTGTATTGTCTTGGTTGATTAGAGGAGACCACAGTGTGTTGCTTTTATGGGACACAAATCTGTATGTGAATCCTCTATGCTAAGAGGTCTTGAGGGCTGCCAGATTGGACATGCAGGTGTTGGGGTAAAGGCACTATGCCCACCCTTGTAGTGTGTACAAGCCCATAAGTTTAATAGTACATAGTACACTTAGTACTTTTAATGTACTAAGTGCACTATGTGTACTAGAGCAAATATACATGTGGAGATAAGTCAACTCATAGTATGAGTGTGTGACTCCCCTATCACACATGTATATTTGCTCTAGTACACACAGTGCACTTAGTACATTAAAAGTACTAAGTGTACTATGTACTATAAAACTTATGGGCTTGTACACACTACAAGGGTGGGCATAGTGCCTTTACCCCAACAACCTCCCACTTAAAGGCAAAGTGCCCTTAAATGAAGGAAAAGAAAAATCAGCATGTACATGATAATATACAAGGCCATATCAAGGCTGAAACTGGCCTCATCCAATGCCCATCAAGTGTCTACAATGAGCAAACCGCTCTGGAGGCAAACTCTTTGTCAACAGATCAGCCGGGTTGTCATCCGTATGAATCTTGACAAGCTGAATTAGCTTGTTCTCTATCACCTCTCTGATGAAGTGATACTTCACATCCACATGCTTCGTCTTTGCATGAAAGACAGGGTTCTTTGCCAACTGGATGGCACTCTGACTGTCACAATGCAACAATGGAATATCCCCTGTATAACCCAAATCAAGCACTAACCGAGAATCCGAGATAGCCATAATGCCTCCTTGCAAGCCTCTGTGGCTGCAATATACTCGGCCTCTGTAGTAGATAAGACAGTGCACTTCTGCATCCTGGATATCCATGACACAGCACCTCCTGTGAATGTAAACACATAACCGGTAGTAGACTTCCGGTTATTTGGATGACCGGCATAATCGAAATCCGTGTAACCATGCACTAATGCATCCTGTTTGCCAAAGCAGATGCACATATCATGTGTGCCCTTCAGGTATCTCATGACACCTTTCACTGCTTCCCAATGCTTCTTGCCAGGTTTGGCCATGTATCTGGTAACCACTCCCACTACAAATGCAATGTCCGGCCTAGTAGCAACCATGGCATACATGAGACTGCCACAAGCTGAAGCATACGGAATCTTGGCCATATCAGCCCTGTCACTATCCAACTGTGGGCTGTCCATAGCACTGAGTTTCACATATGGAAGCAAAGGAGTACTAGTCTTCTTCCCCCCGTCCATATTGAACCTCTGCAAAACTTTGCCAATGTATTCCTTCTGAGACAAATACAACACATGCTGATTTCTGTCCCGAAGTATCCGCATACCCAAAATGTGATTTGCATCACCCAAATCCTTCATATCAAAGGTCTGATGCAGCCTCTTCTTCAAGGCATCTATCTCTTTACGAGATTTCCCGGCAATCAACATATCATCAACATACAAGATGAAGATCAATAGACTGCCATCCAAAGCTTTTTTGGTGTATGAGCAGTGATCTATGTCACTCCTCCTGAAATCTTGGGATTTCATGAATGTATCAAATTTATGATACCATTCCCTTGGTGCCTGTTTGAGCCCATAAAGACTCTTTTTCAGCTTGCATACAAGCTTCTACTTTCCATTCACTACATAACCCTCTGGCTGTTGCATATATATCTCCTCATGGAGATCACCGTGAAGAAAAGCAGTCTTCACATCCATCTGAATCAAATCCAGATCATCATGAGCAACCAAAGCTAATACAGCTCTAAGTGTGGTCATTTTGACCACTGGAGAGAAGATCTCATCAAAGTCCACACCATATTCCTGCTTGAAGCCCTTTGCCACTAACCTGGCTTTGTATCTTGGCTTTGCATCAGGTGCAACTTTGAGCCTGTTAACCCACTTGCATGGCAAAACCTTCTTGCCTGTAGCCAAATGCACCAACTTCCATGTTCCATTTTTGTGCAGAGAATCCATCTCTGACTTCATAGCACGCTCCCAAAGAGCCTTGTCTGCCCTCTGTAAAGCCTCCTTATAACAAGAGGGCTCCCCACAGTCAGTTAGCATCAAGTAGTCAACCCCTGGAACAAACCTGTCAGGGGGTCTGGAGGGTCTTGTGGACCTCCTTACCCAATGACCATCATTTGCAGGTTGCTGTCCAGCCTGCATATCACCTATTGGTGGCTCCTGTTCCATGCCATAAGGTTGAAAGATCATGCCCGGTATGTCCTCTAACTGTGGGATATCCATAGGGATATCTTCTCTTATCTCTGGCTGTCCATTTGGACCATTTTCAGCACCATTTAAGGGCTGGTTTTGTTGCTGTAATGGCTGATTTACAGCCCTTGGTTGTTGTCCATGATGTCCATCATCATCAAAGATGACTCTGCCAGGCTCCTGTTGCCTTGCAGGCTCCTTAAACATGCATGTTTCATCAAAAATGACATCATTGCTGCGTATAATCTTTCTATTCACTGGATCCCAAAGTCTATACCCCATTTCACACCTGTCACCATATCCTAGGAATATGCATTTGTGAGACTTAGGATCAAGTTTGGTGCGTATTTCCCTGCGTATGTGCACGTACGCAACACAACCAAACACTCTCAAGTGCTTGTAGGACGGAGGCTTCCCTGTCCATACTTCCTCTGGCACTTTCCCACCAAGCCTCGTGTTAGGTGACCTGTTTATAAGATGAACAGCTATCATAACAGCTTCAGCCCAAAAACCATGAGGTAACGCAGCATGTGACAACATAGAACGGACCTTCTCCTGAATGGTCCTGTTCATCCTCTCTGCTGTCCCGTTTTGTGGAGGATCATAAGGAGCAGTGAGCTCCCTCTTGATGCCTTTAGCATCACAAAAGTCCTGAAACTGTTTGGACATATACTCTCCACCATTGTCGGAACGCGAAGCCTTCAGTGTTTTGCCAGTTTGATTCTCAACATGAGCAACAAACTTCTCAAACACTGAGAATGTATCACTCTTCAAACGAAGAGGATAAACCCACACCTTGCGTGTGGCATCATCAATAAAAGACAAAATATTTTGCCCCTCCCAAAGAAAGCTGAGGCATCTCACATACATCTGTATGCACAAGCTCTAACTGAGTATCTTTCTGTCCAAGAGCTTTCTTGTGGGGGCACTGGAGTTGCCTGCCATATATACAATGCTCACAAAACTGAAAACTTGAGAACTTTAGAGAAGGCAAGTAACCAAAACGAGACAATTGCTCCATTCCTTTGACACTCATGTGTCCCAACCGGCTATGCCACATAGAGATTTCCGGCAGCTCGGTTGCATTTACATTAGCATGGTGACAAACATTAGCATGCATGAAGTAAAGAGTGTCCACCTTAGAGCCTCTGGCAACAACCAGTGAGCCCTTACTAATCTTCCACTTTCCACGACCAAATGTGGTAACATAATCAGCATCATCAAGCTGTCCAGTAGAAATCAGGTTCTTCTTGATCTCAGGCACATGCCTGACATCATGGAGCATAAGCTGTGAGCCATCTGAAAACACAAGCCTCACATCACCTCTGCCAAGAATCTGGCATGCATGGTTGTCACCCAAATAAACTACTCCTTCATTGCCAGTAGTATACCTGACAAACAAGTCTCTGCAACCTGTGACATGAAAGGAGGCACCTGAATCAATGATTCATGAGTGCATACCATGACCATCTCCTGCAAGGAGTGAATGGGCATCAAGTGAAGACGTGAATAGGACTTCATCCTCACTGTCACCTGCATGTGACACATCGACTTCTTCAATCTTGACTCCACTTTTGCCCTTTGGCTTTGCATCTTTGGCTTCATCTTTGTCTTTGTCTTTTCCTTTGCCCTTTTCCTTTTCATCATTCTTCCATTTGTAGCATTGCTTTTTGAAATGTCCCTTCTGTTAGAAGTCATCTCCTGTCCAGTTTTATACACCAGGGCCTTTGTTGTGGGTGTGCCTGCCCTTATGAGGTGTTTTATCATTTTTCCTCACTCCTCGCATTTTTCCCCTATTTTTTCCTATTTTTCTATGGCTTGGGAGGCAGTTCTAAGTTGGCAGGAGCACTGAGTAGCTGGCCAACTCACCCAACAGCAGTCGTGGACCCTTGTGCTGCTGGCCGACTGGGCATAGACAGTCGTGGGCTTCACTCAGTGCTGGCCGACTGATGCTACAGTCGTGGAGGTCTTTTCAGCAGGCTGACTGCCTATCTGGGGGCATATAAATAGGCCCCCAGCCCCCATACCACACTTGTATCATATTCGGGATCTTCTTGTGTATATCAGAGCAGAGTTACACGCCTACTTCTCTCTCTCTCTTGTGCTGTTTTTCTGCCTGCGTTTTGTTTGCTCGTGTTCCCAGATCTGGTCATCATCTCGGCTGCGTATTCTGACATGGTATCAGAGCCCTAGGCTCTAGATAGGTCTTGGGATTTGTGTGAGCAAGAGGGGGACTGTTTTGTGGCTGATTGGTGGACTGTTTTGGACTGTTCGGGAAGAGGAGAAGCAAGAGGAAGGCGGGCTGATTTGCTGGACAGCCACTTGCAGGTATCAGTTCTTCTTTGTTCCCACCCACCCACCCTTTTCAGAGTACATCCCCGCAATGGCAGATCTGTTTGAGATGGCCGAGAGGCATGTGAAGATCCTGACACTCCCCACGTTCCCAGTGGACCGTCAGTTGGACGGGAGTAACTACGGCATATGGAAGGTTATGATGGAATCTGTTCTGGAGTCTTACGACCTCGCTGATTTCGTCGAGGCAGGTGGCAGGTGCTTACTTGCAGAAGGAGGTGGTTTCTCCAAGCTTTGTGGTTCCGGATTCAGAGGGGGTGGTTGACAGGTTTCATCAGGTTTCCAGGACTTGTTTTTGCACCGTAACAGGTGTTGATCCTTGTGAGCAGTGTGATGTCTCTGTGACTCAGAAGCTGTATGGTTCATTGATCGGCTTGATGGACACCAGATTGGATGGGAGCTTCCTGATGAGGCAGTTGAGCTCATGGTTGCGGATGACTCTTTGGGAGGCACGATTGCGTTTCCTGTGGTTTCTGCGGCATGCGAAGGATCAGGGACTCTTGTACACAAAAGGGGGATTGATTGATGGAGTCCAACTCCACAGTTGGAGTGACTAAGTTTGGGAGGAGATCCAGACACGAGGGGATCCACTTCAGGCCCAGGAGCAGTTTTACGGAGCAGTTGGAGACAGTCATCTTTTGCCTTGTCGAGAACAGAGACAAAGTACCGGGCTGTTTGTGATGCTGCTTGTGAGGTGGTGAGGATGCAGAGGTTGCATAGCAGGTTTGGGCTTCCACTGGAGGAACCCATGGTCATCCAGAGGCACTTTGTTCGTGAACAGATCGTTGCTGATGACATCTTGCTAGAGTTCTGTTCGACGGAGGACAGTACGGTGGACCTCTTCACGAAGTCACTCTCTCAGGATTTGCTCAGGCGGCACCCCAACTCCCAGTGGTTGGTTTCACAGCCAGGAGCTGAGAGGGGGTGTTAGAAGTCATCTCCTGTCCAGTTTTATACACCAGGGCCTTTGTTGTGGGTGTGCCCGCCCTTATGAGGTGTTTTATCATTTTTCCTCACTCCCCGCATTTTTCCCCTATTTTTTCCTATTTTTCTGTGGCTTGGGAGGTAGTTCTGAGTTGGCAGGAGCACTGAGTAGCTGGCCAACTGACCCAACAGCAGTCGTGGACCCCTGTGCTGCTGGCCGACTGGGCATAGACAGTCGTGGGCTTCACTCAGTGCTGGCCGACTGATGCTACAGTCGTGGAGTCTTTTCAGCAGGCTGACTGCCTATCTGGGGGCATATAAATAGGCCCCCAGCCCCCATACCACACTTGTATCATATTCGGGATCTTCTTGTGTATATCAGAGCAGAGTTACACGCCTACTTCTCTCTCTCTCTTGTGCTGTTTTTCTGCCTGTGTTTTTTTTGCTCTTGTGTTCCCAGATCTAGTCATCATCTCCGCTGCGCATTCTGACACCTTCTTGCCACAATAATGGTATTCCAAGTCCTTTTTGGAGCGGGACTTGCTCCTTCCCCGTTCTTGGTTTTTACCCCTTTGCTGGGATCTCCCACGTGCATTCATTGCATTGGACTTTCCAACAGAGTTGTTCTTCCCATTCATCTCCTCTTGAAGGAGAGCACCCTCCACATCTGCATATGACAGCATAGCATTTGAATTGCTAGTGGCTGTCTTGAATGTGTCCCAACTCTCTGGCAAAGTGCATAAGAGAAAAGTGGCTTTGAACTCATCGTCCATTGCCAACTTTTGATTGATGACCTGGCTGACAACACCATTAAACTCATTTAGATGGGCTGTCGTAGACGCCCCTTCCTTCATTTGAAGATCTATGAGTTTCTTCAACCAATACACTTTGCTTGAGGCACTTTGCTGGGCATACAAGTCCTGCAATCTTTGCCACATTCCCCAAGCTGTCTTCTCTTCACGTATGCTGAAAAGTAAAGTGTCTGACACAGACAACATGATGGTGGATCTTGCTAGCTCATCCATATCTTCCCATTGAAGCGGGCATTACACCCCTTTCTTTGATGGGCTTGTGCTGCTTCTTCTGGAGCAACACATTATAGCACTGGGTTTGCCAAATGTCATAATTATGTGAGCCTTCAAGCTTCTTGATGTGAAGCAATGAAGAGTTCTCACCTGTGGTTGCCATAGCAATATGCAACCTTTGTCAATGCCTGACTCCCTGCAAGATGTGCAAACACTGCACCAAAGCACACAAAGTGCTCACAGTTGTTCTCCCAAAGTTTATCTCCCACTGCGGAAGCACGAATGCAACTCTCCTCCCACTGAATGTGATAAAATCACCAAAATCTGGTTGCTGCAGATTTATGACAGCACCTTAGATGTGCTCTGTTCCCCTTCCAAAGTATTGTACAACAGTACTAAGTGTTCACCAATGATGTACCAAATCTGTACCAGCAAGTACAGCAACTGAAAATGAGCCTTTTCCTCACTCAAATCAATGTACAGCCATGCCAAAAACTTGTACAAAGTTGTACCAAATTTGTACCAGCAAGTACAGTAGCAATAAATGCTCTCCTGGCTGTCCAAATGAGTGAAAATCAGACCTTGACAGTCCCTACCACTGCATACAACAGTCCCGGACAGAAATTGGGCAAAAGCCCCTTGACTGCACAAGTGGATTACTGAGGGTTCAAGGCATAAAAGTCTTCCCTGCTGCTTTGCCAAGCTCAACAAGCACAAAATCTTGAAAAGCCCCTTGATTCAAGATCAATTTCTGATCATGAATGGTACATTAATGCACATGAAGGCATCCAGAGTCTTCACAATGCTTCCCCCTCGCCACATATACATCCAATACATAAAAGCCCCTTGATTTACTGGCACATTGAGTGCTTGACAAGCATCAACACATTGCCCAAAACATCAAATGCCAGTGCCTGCATGCAAATCAACCCAATTGGCACAAAAGCCCTTCGATTTGCACTCCAATTTCCTACAATTTTGGCCCGAATGTGAGATTGCTCACATTATACAGCATGTATGAATGCCCAATGGCACAATTACATCAAAAGCCCCAAATGTTGACACCCAATTTCCTGCAAATTGACCCGGAATGTGACCAATGTCACCCAATTGTTGCCAATTGTGCTCAAATCTGAGCAATTTGGACCTGTACCTGCTCAATTGATGATAATGGACCTGTACCTACTCAATTGATGATAATGGACATGCAAATCCCAAAATTGAAGCAAGTACCTCTGAAAATTTCTGCTGCAGGAAAGGGGGGGGGGTCGTGCTGATGCTGCTGCTGCAGAAAGACTGTGCAGATGGAGGGCTCCTCAGGCGGGAGTATGGTTGAAGGGCAGCCACTGTGCAGACGGCAGTTCCTCAGGCGGGAGCTCCTCAGGCGTGCTGCAGAAGACTGAGCCGACTCGGTCAGCAATAAGGGTTCAGGAACAAAGCGGGGATGACACGCAGGCCGATGACGAGCGAAGTTGGAGTCAAACTGGCAGGCGACGGGCAAGCGAACTAGTTGTGGTGCGTGGTCGAAGCTGGTACGTCGACGGAGGGAACTCTCAAAAAAATTGGTATTTCCATCAGTTGCCACGTAAGGCGTAAATGGAGTTGAGCGCGCTGCGGGTCGCCTCCTGTCATGCGGTGGTGGAGCCCTCCCCACTGTCGCCACCCAATGTGGTTGCTAAACAGGGCAGCGGAATGCCTACCGGGCTAAGCAACGGCGGCGGGGAACAAGGTCGGAGCAGGAGCAACGCCCGGAGCTGTTGCGCCTTTCTCATTCGGAACCCTGTTGGGTACCCAGCTGCTGCTGATGGGGTGCTACTAGTGTTCTTCCATTCAACGCTCGCTGTTGGTCACACCTGTAAGCGCACACACTCAGCTCGTTTTGCAGCTCTTCTACAGTCGATTTCCAGCGCTGCACCCTTGAGAACGAAACCCTAAAACCAGAGCTCTGATACCAAATGAAGGGGACCGAGGCGAAGTGTTAGGGTAAAGGCGTTATACCCACCCTTATAGTGTGTACAAGCCCATAAGTTATAGTACATAGTACACTTAGTACTTTTAATGTACTAAGTGCACTATGTGTACTAGTGCAATATACATGTGTGATAGGGGAGTCACACACTCATACTTGATGAGTTGACTTATCCCCACAACTCTCTCTCTCTCTCTCTCTCCCTTGTTCTTCTCTGTGTATGTCTCCCACACAAGTGAAACCCTAACTATTTCTCCCCATCAACTGGTATCAGAGCTTTGGTCACCAGGTTCTCCTCCCTCTTCTGCTCTGCTGGCCGCCCCCCCCTTTGTGCTGGTCGCCTGCTCTTGGGCCTTTTGATTAATGACCTGGCTGACAATACCATTAAACTCATTTAGATGGGCTGTCATAGACGCCCCTTCCTTCATCTGAAGACCTATGAGTTTCTTCAACCAATACACTTTGCTTGAGGCACTTTGTTGGGCATACAAGTCGGGCGTCAACCGTGCAAACGTGGCGCTGAGCGTTGGCGAACAAACGCTAGGCGAACGAAGTCCACAAGGCTGTGACGTCGTCACGTGCGCTAGCGAGGAGGCGAGAGAAGGCGCCAGCACAGCGAAGGCAGCTAGGCGAAGGCAGGCGAGCTGACTGCTGGGCCTGAATCGAAAGCAAAGCCAGGGTCGGATCGAGGCAAGGCAGTTTGTTGGGCGATGGGGAAGGTACCCGTGCGTCTGAAGGAGGTGGTCTACACGCTCTCCCCGAACCAGGTGCACGTGATGAGGGGCCTGTGGAAGGATATTCCGCACAAGGTCAACGAGAAGATATCCAGCAGTTGGCTCAATGCGATATTCCTAGGATATGGTGACAGAGGTGAAATGGGGTATAGACTTTGGGATCCCATGAATAGAAAGATCATACGCAGCAATGATGTCATTTTTGATGAAACATGCATGTATAAGGAGCCTGCAAGGCAACAGGAGCCTGGCAGAGTCATCTTTGATGATGATGGACATCATGGACAACAACAAAGGGCTGTAAATCAGCCATTACAGCAGGAAAACCAGCCCTTAAATGGTGCTGAAAATGGTCCAAATGGACAGCCAGAGATGGCAGAAGATATCCCTATGGATATACCACAGTTAGAGGAGATACCGGGCATGATTTTTCAGCCTTATGGCATGGAACAGGAGCCACCAATGGGTGATATGCAGGCTGGACAGCAACCTGCAAATGATGGTCATTGGGTACGGAGGTCCACAAGACCCTCCAGAGCCCCTGACAGGTTTGTTCCAGGGGTTGACTACTTGATGCTCACTGACTGTGGGGAGCCCTCATGTTATAAAGAGGCTTTACAGAGGGCAGACAAAGCTCTATGGGAGCGTGCCATGAAGTCAGAGATGGATTCTCTGCATAAAAATGAAACATGGAAGTTGGTGCATTTGCCTGCAGGCAAGAAGGTTTTGCCATGCAAGTGGGTTTACAGGCTCAAAGTTGCACCAGATGCAAAGCCAAGATACAAAGCCAGGTTAGTGGCTAAGGGCTTTAAGCAGGAATATGGTGTGGACTTTGAGGAGATCTTCTCTCGAGTGGTCAAAATGACCACACTTAGAGCTGTGTTAGCTTTGGTTGCGCATGATGATCTGGACTTGATTCAGATGGATGTGAAGACTGCTTTTCTTCACGGTGATCTCCATGAGGAGATATATATGCAACAGCCAGAGGGTTATGCAGTGAGTGGAAAGGAGAAGCTTGTATGCAAGTTGAAAAAGAGTCTTTATGGGCTCAAACAGGCACCAAGGGAATGGTATCATAAATTTGATACATTCATGAAATCTCAGAAATTCAAGAGAAGTGACATAGATCACTGCTTGTACACCAAAAAAGCTTTGGATGGCAGTCTATTGATCCTCATCTTGTATGTTGATTGCCGGGAAATCTCGTAAAGAGATGGATGCCTTGAAGCAGAGGCTGCATCAAACCTTTCATATGAAGGATTTGGGTGATGCAAATCACATCTTGGGTATGCGGATACTTCGGGACAGAAATCAGCATGTGTTGTATTTGTCTCAGAAGGAATACATTGGCAAAGTCTTGCAGAGGTTCAATATGGACGGGGGGAAGAAAGCTAGTACTCCTTTGCCTCCATATGTGAAACTCAGTGCTATGGACAGCCCACAGTGAGATAGAGACAGGGCTGATATGGCCAAGATTCCGTATGCTTCAGCTTGTGGCAGTCTCATGTATACCATGGTTGCTACTAGGCCGGACATTGCATTTGCAGTGGGAGTGGTTTCTAGATACATGGCCAACCCTGGCAAGAAGCATTGGGAAGCAGTGAAAGGTGTCATGAGATACCTGAAGGGCACACAGGATATGTGCATTTGTTTTGGCAAACAGGATGCATTAGTGCATGGTTATACGGATTCGGATTATGCCGGTCATCCAGATAACCGGAAGTCTACTACCGGTTATGTATTTACATTCACAGGAGGTGCTGTGTCATGGATATCCAGGATGCAGAAGTGCACTGCCTTATCTACTACAGAGGCCGAGTATATTGCAGCCACAGAGGCTTGCAAGGAGGCATTATGGCTATCTCGGTTAGTGGTTGATTTGGGCTATACAAGGGATATTCCATTGTTGCATTGTGACAGTCAGAGTGCCATTCAATTGGCAAAGAACCCTGTTTTTCATGCAAAGACGAAGCATGTGGATGTGAAGTATCACTTCATCAGAGAGGTGATAGAGAACAAGCAAATTCAGCTTGTTAAGATTCATACGGATGACAACCCGGCTGATCTGTTGACGAAGAGTTTGCCTCCGGAGCGGTTTGCTCATTGCAGACACTTGATGGGCATTGGATGAGGCCAGTTTCAGCCTTGATATGGCCTTGTATATTATCATGTACATGCTGATTTTTTCTTTTCCTTTACTTAAGGGCACTTTGCCTTTAAGTGGGAGGTTGTTAGGGTAAAGGCGTTATGCCCACCCTTATAGTGTGTACAAGCCCATAAGTTATAGTACATAGTACACTTAGTACTTTTAATGTACTAAGTGCACTATGTGTACTAGTGCAATATACATGTGTGATAGGGGAGTCACACACTCATACTTGATGAGTTGACTTATCCCCACAACTCTCTCTCTCTCTCTCTCTCCCTTGTTCTTCTCTGTGTATGTCTCCCACACAAGTGAAACCCTAACTGTTTCTCCCCATCAGCGAAGCACGCACACGAGAGAGAGAGAGAGAGAGAGAGAGAGAGAGAGAGAGACGATGTAGTGGGAAGCACAGCTAGTGTAGTATGCACTGTACTGTGAGCCCTCCCCTTATTCACTATACGTAAAGAATAAGGTGTACACATGTGGGCGCCCGGACACGGGCGACCGCTCGGACAGCACGGACGGCACAGGGGCCTTTAACCCCAACATTCTCCCACTTAAAGGCCAATGTGCCTTCAAGTGCGAAGCGTGGTGGGCCCATAACTCAAATATTGGGTGTTGGACTCACACACTCACACACACAAACCTGCACATTAGGGTTAGGTGCAGGGTAGAGAAGCTCACACACAGAAATGAGAGTGAGAGAGAGAGCCAAAAGTGTGGTATCCACAAAATGCAAGTCAACCCTTGCATGTGTGCCACATCCATATAATATAGAAGTACAAAATATTATATGTTAAGAGTGTCCTTTCACACTTGATGTCCAAGGGGAAAAACCACATGGGAAAAAGTGCCCTTGGTTAAGCCCTGTTCACACATAGCACTACCATAAGTGAGCATATGCCTACAAGTGAGCATATGCCTACAAACCCCCCCTGTAGTGGCAGTGTGAACTTGTACAAGGTAGCAGATCACTCTCTGTATGAGAGTAAGCCCAAAGCTTTGCGGAAAGCTTCAAACTTTTCTCGAGGTAAAGCCTTTGTGAATAGATCTGCAACATTATCCTGTGTAGGGCAATAAGATAAACCGATCTCCCTTGCATGTAGCCTCTCTCTGACATAGTGATAATGAATCTCAATGTGCTTGGTACGTGCATGAAATACTGGATTTCGTGCCACGGCCATAGCACTCTGGCTATCAGTGAGAATGGTGGTGGGTGTCTGCTGACACTCACGAAGATCAGCCAATAGTCTCCTCAACCATACACAATCTACTGTAGCTGTAAAGACTGCCCTGTACTCAACCTCACAAGTAGATGTAGCAACAGTGGGTTGCTTTTTACTCAACCAAGATATGCATGAACTGCCAAGAAAAAAACAATTCCCACTGGTGGATTGCCTGATATCATAATCACCAGCCCAATCTGAATCACTGTATGCATAAAGCTGCAAGCTACCCCCCCTGGGATAGAACAAACCAAGATCCAGGGTACCCTTAAGATAACGAAAAATGCGTTTGCTTGCTTGCCAATGCTTTGTGCAACCTGCATACTTTTTTTTTTTCCGAGAAAAGATCCTTTCATTAGTTATGTAAAAAACCGCCCGGAGGGCTACAAAAGAGATCTCTCCTGCTCCTAACAGAGAGAAGAGCAGTGAATACATCATGGCAGCCCGGGAGACTCTCCCTAGGTGCTGCAAAATACAAGCATCAGTCTAAAGGACTGAGCGGCTAAATCATACAATGGGGGGGGAAAGAGCCAAACAGGTGGCCTGTAGTGCCAACGGGGGGATCCCGTGTGTAGGGTGTAGAACGGGCCGCAGCGCCAAGTGGTATGAAAGGCCTGGCGCCATAAGATCGCCTCATCCGAGTCTCCCCGGATGCGGTCGTACTGTCCTCGCAGGGTGTGGATCAACTCCTGCCAAATCCCCCGAACAGTCTCTGCTGGTGGCTCTAATCTCCCCTCAAAGGCCGTGAAGCACCGGGCCCTCCAGGTGAACCAGATGGTGAGGCTGCTGAGGAGCTCCCATCGTAAATCCCTCTCCTGTGTCCAGCTGGCAGACGAGAAATCCGGTGCCGGAACCAGGCGAGGCTGGCCCCTAATAAATCTGATGGCCTGACTGCCTTGCTCCATCTCATAGCCCATAGCAGGCCCTGACGAAGTCGACCAAGCAGCGGCACCCCACGTAAACATACCCTCTGGAGAGAGGGGGGCTAGAATACGCAGCATCCGCAGCCAAATCTGCTGTGCCTGAGGGCAGTCCCAAAGGCAATGTCTCTGTGTCTCCATAGGGTGGCCGCATCGGACGCAGGCCGCCGGAAGACCGCTGTAAACAAGCCAAGTGCCAACTGCTGAGCCCCTGTGGGCGACCAGCCACTGAAAAGCCGAGATCCTGCGGGCCTGTCGACTAGCCCAGAGCCGAGCCCAGAAATCCTCCAGGAACTCCTGTGATAGTCCCTGCAATCGCCAATGCCCCGCTGCCGCTGGAGAAACCGTCCTCCTCGCCGTCAAAATATGCCGTCCCAGCCGAACAGTATACTGGAAAAATGTGATCTCTGTGGCCTCAAGGGATGCATAAGGATCATGCCACTCGTACTCTCCGGGGTCCCACTGTAGCCGGGCCAAGGGGCGCGCTGCATATGCCCATATACGCCAATCCGGGAGCACGTCAGCAGGGTCGGGGTCAATATGCCACTTCCGAGAAGCGGCAGCCACTACCCAAATCCTCTGAAAGGTGCACTCTGCAACCAAAGGCGACTCCACCTCCACAGTTCTGGAGTCGGCCCTCATCCTGAATCTCATAATAGAGGCATCTGCCATCCTCAGTGCTAGCTCTGATAGCAATCAGGATCTCCAACTGTGTAAAGGCTCCCATCCACCGTGGGGCCACTGGCTCGAGAGGTGTGAACCACTCCTCTGTAAGTGCCTCCTGAATATCATCCCTCATAATCAACCCCCCTCTGAAGTGACTCAGCCTCTCCACCTGGGTCTCCTCTGGTAGACTGCAGAAAGCCTGCCAGTCTCCAAAACTACGAGCTGGGCCTGCCGCTAAAGGTCCCCAGGCTAGACGAGGCCGAGAACCCAGCATATGACCCTGCTCTGTACGAACCGCTGGGCTCCAGATGAGCGGCTGCCTGGCCCGCTCCTCAACACAAGAAGGAGGCCGCTGAGAGAGCCCCGGTCTCAGCAGCTCCCAAGCTCTCAGGATACTCAAAGCAAATCTGTCCTCCCATCCTCTACTGAGGCCTGTCCTCCTCATCTCTATGAAGATCCAGCGAATCTCTGGTGCCCAAGTACCCCCTGCAGGAGGCGCCCGGGCCTGCAGTCGCTGCAAGAGGAGCTCTTTCCAAGGCTCAGCGCCTGGAAGCAACCCCCGAACAATAAGCTTCCCCAATAAGGCTCTACTCTGATCGACTGGATCTATAATGCCCAAACCGCCCTGAGCCAGCGGAAGTGTAATAACTGCCCATGCAACCTTTGCCCGAGCTGGCTGACCGTCCCGCCCAGACCACAGAAAGTTCCTGATCAGCCTCTGTACCTGGCTGATGCAAGAGCTCGAGAAAATCCAGCAAGACGTAATGTACCACATAGTCGCTAACAGCACCTGATTTGCCACCACCACCCTCCCAGCCAAGGATCGTCGAGCTGTACTCCAATACAATAGCTTCTTCCGAATGCTCAGAAGAAGCGGGGCAATCTGCTGCTCAGGTGACAAATCGAGGCCAATCTGGCATCCCAAATACCGCACTGCTGTGCCGGGAGGAATCCATCTAAAACCGGGGTCCGGACTCCATGCCGGAGTAGGAGCACTACTGATCCAAAAGGCCACTGTCTTGCGCCAATTGATCAATGCTCCCGAAGCTGCACTAAAAACCTGGAGCGACTGCTCTGCCCGAATAAGATTGGCCTCTTGGCCATGCAAAAATAAGCCCGTGTCGTCTGCAAACTCAGCATCAAGCAAATCCTCCCCCCGGACTGGGAGCTGAAGTCCTCTCAAACCAACCTCCTCTGCCGTCAAATACATACTCATAGCCCCCGGACTGGGAGCTGAAGAGAAAAAGGAAAGGGGCGAGAGGACACCCCTGACGGACTGATCTGGTCAGCTCAAAACTCGGCCCCCGACCTCCTGCAATCAGCACCTGGCTGCGAGCTGTGGAATACAAAGCTGCCACCCCTCTGATCCATCCTGGCTCAAAGCCCAGGCGTAGCATAGTGCCCTCTAAGAATCCCCAATCAACTCTATCGTATGCCTTCTCAAAATCGAGAAGCATCACGACCAAGTCCTCGCCAAGAAACCTAGCTCGGGCCGTCGCCTCCCAGAAAGTAAAGATGTTGTCAAGGATACTGCGCTCCTTGACAAATCCTGTCTGAGTAGCATGAATCAACTCCCCCAGGAAGGGCTGGATCCTCAAACTCAAGGCCTTTGCCAAGACCTTGTAGACAGTATTGAGGATCGTAATAGGCCTCCAATGCCGAATATCATCTGATACTCCCTCTCCCTTGGGGATAAGATAGATCAAGCCCTCTGAAAAGCTCTGCGGCATCACCCCAGTGTCCAAAACATGCTGAAAGCCCCTGCGGAGGCCTGGCCCCAAAAGGTCCCAATAGCGCATAAAAAAGGCCGGCGTCAGTCCGTCCTCCCCTGGGCAACTATGTCGCGGCAGGACCCTCAAGGCCTCGGCAAGCTCAATCTCTGACAGAGGCGCACCTAGAACTGTGCGCATATGGTCTGTGACCCTCCTCTGCACATGGGCCCACACAGTCTGTCTGCATACATCTCGATCCTCAGTGGCTGGCTCCGCTGAAAGCAAGTCACTATAAAAAGCAGTGGCAATGGCTCTGATCTCCCCGAGCTCAGTAGCTATCGATCCATCCGGTCTACCAAGCTGGCGAACCCCTACTCGCGCATGACGGGGTCCAGTGATCTCAAAAAACTCCCCAGTCACTCTATCACCAAGCTGCGTCCACTGAGAGGCCTGACGACGATAGTAAAACTCATGTCTCTGCTCCTCAGCCTCTCTAACCTCCTGGCGTGCCTGGCTCAGCTGGGACGCCACCCACTCACATGCAGGCTGCTGCTCCTGAAGGCGCTGTAGCGAAGCAAGGCTGCGTCTCAGCCGTTGCTCCCGCTCGCGAATCTCTCCCAGTCGTGTCAAAGCTGCAGCGTGTAGAAAAGAGCTAAGATCAATGAGTCCCTGGGCACACTGGCCCGCTGCATCCTGGTCAGAGCACTGACTATCATGCCAGATCCTCTCAATGTCCTCAGCGAGACTGGGGTCTGCAAGTACCCTCTCTGGGATCCTCAACTGCAAGCTGGGCTCCCGTGTCCCCTCCTCCAAAGTCAGTATAACTGGCGCATGATCTGAAAATGAGGTGCCAGCAAGAATGCCGACGGAGCCCCCTCGCTCCCCCAACCAATCGCCCACATAAAAGCGATCAATCCGAGATAGATTAGTCCCTCCCTGCCGGCGATCCGACCGAGAGAAACTAAGACTGTCCTGAGACCGGGAGAAAGCCCCATGCTGCCATGCATCAGTGATCCTCAGTGTCATACAAAACCGGTCCCAAGCTGCAAGCTCCGTGCCGTGCACTGTAACATGACTGCCTCCCACCCTATCTGCCGGGTCCTCAAGCATGTTGAAGTCTCCCCCAACACACCAATGTGCGGCCTCTGGCAATGCATCTGTAACCTGAGTCCAGAACTCTGCTCTGGCACTAGCATGATTGGGCGCATAGATGTTGAGCACACCCAATAGCTCATCATGCATCCTCAGAATGACATACTGTGCTCTACCAGGCACAATGATCCCTCGATCCACAATGGCCTGCCGCCATGCATCTGCAATAACCATGCATACTCCTCCCTGTCCACCCAAAGGACCAAACCCTGCAGACCAGAAAGTGTCCCATCTACCAGGCATCACCGAACCATATCTCCGGATCCTGCTCTCACCCAAGTGGTGCTCCTGCATCATCAGAATGTCAATGCTGCCACCAACCAGGCATCTCTATAGCTCCTGCCTCAAGCAGCCTCGATAGCGTATAAAGTGTGCTCCGCCAAGGCCCTATACATTCCATGAGATGATCCTCATGGATGTCCTACTGAGGTGGATGCTGTCTCAGCCGTGCGGCGGGCCTTCGCAAGCGGCTTGGATGGAGAGTAGTCCCCATCCGAACGGCTGCGAGTCTGCCCACCCGGTGTACTGCAAGAATCCCGGATCAGGCGCCAGTGGCTGTGACCCATGGTGACTGCCTCCTGCTCTGACATAGTAACCTCGTGAATACTCACATATCCTGGGTCGCGTGCCAAATCTGCAACTATGCGCACGACCAAATGCCGAATCCCGGATGTATCCACACTCCCGGGATCCAAGACAAAATGAGCCAACTCCCAAAGTCGGCCTAGCACATCTGTAACCTCCAAATCGCTCATGTGATGAGAAAACTCAACTGCCTGAGTCTTCAACGTGCTGAGAGCGAGCTCTAGAGTCCACTCCCGGTCACAAGGTCCACATAGAGGGAACGAGAAGGCCACCGCTGAGTCTAGTGCCTCCTCCCCGCGGGCCGGAGGTATCACTACATGCACTCGGATGGGTGCTGGCTCATGGGGGCCCTCTGCTCCAAAAAGCCGTGTGAAGGTATAATCAAACGCCGCCGAGCGCTGTCGAATGCCGAGGCGACTCAGCCGACTGCGGATAGATGAAATCCGTGAGGCCCTAATCGGCATAGGTCTCCTCTGTGATGCTCGAGCTAGGTCAGTGCTCAGCGCCCTCCGGACTGCAGGTGAGCGCCAGGGAGCTGCCAGGACCTCCCGGGAAGGCGAGGCAGGCGGAGGGGGAGGAGGGGGAGGCGAGGGAGGAGGAGAGGGAGCCGCTGCCGAGACCGGAGCGGGGGCGGGAGGAGGCGATGGTGGAAGCGAGGCGGTGGGAGGGGATGGGTGTGGGGGAGGTGAAGGAGGGGGAGCTGGCATCTCCTGGTCCTCGGTCGCTGCAGGGGTCTCCTCCTGAAGGGGAGCAAATCTGTTCCTCACGGGAACCCAGTGAGGCTGAGACTGTGGCTGCTGCTGCAGCGGTACCTGGGCGTGCTGCTATGGCTGTCTCCCTCGACGGCGCCCCTGTCCAGGCTGCCACTCCGAGGTCTCTGTGGCCTGAGCAGGTGTCCCTGAGGCAGCCTGCCGAGCCGAATCTGTGGGCGGGCCATCCGTGGCCTGCTGCGGTGGTGAGGGCCGAGGTCTCCTGCGAGGGCAGGCCTTGGCCAAATGACCGACCTGCCTGCAAATGAAGCACTGGTTCGGGAGCCCCGAGAACTCCACTCTCTGATCTATCCACCCCCCCCCCCTATCCTAGGTAGCTGAATGACCTTAGGAAGGGAGGAGATGTCAGATACCAATACTCTGACCGAAGGTAGCCCAGCTGCTCTGGCCACCACTGAAGCTGCTGAGGGGCCCGTCTCAAGAACCGAGCCCACCAATGCTCCGAGCCTGGAGAGGAGCGGAAGATACTCCCGGCGGAGACCAGGGAAACAAACTGTAATATGGAAGAGGCGCTCTCCCTGCTCCGCCGCAGCTGGGTCAAATCCATGCTGCCAAGGCCTGAAGAAAGCCCGAGCACCCCTGATATCCAGAGGACTCATGGAAAGGACCTTGGCAACGCTCTGGGCGGCCTCGAACTCGATCTGATAATGTCCCCGGCCCAAGAGCTGAACATCCAGGATCTTGCCCACATCTGCAAGAAGGCGAGCCTGAAGTAGATCCCTGATCTCCCCTCTGCTGGGGCGAGTGCCGACTATACGGCAGATGGTGGAGTGAGCCTGAAGGCGTTCCACCTCTGCGGTGAGGCTCGCTTCCTCTTCCGGCGAAAGAGAAAGCCTGATGGGGATGACCTCAGGGGCGGGCGAGGGGGCTGCGGAAGAGTCCCTCTGAGGCGAGGCGGGAGGAGTCTCCATCAGAGTCTGAAGCTCAAGCGAAGGCGAGGCGAAAGCGGAAAACCTGCAAGAAGCGGGCTGCACACCAAGAGGCGGAAGGACGGATGACAGAGAGGAAAAAAACAAAAACCCCCAAGGGGTGAAAAGCAGCACGACAAAGGAGGGAGGGGGGGGGCGAAAAACGGAGGAGAGGCCCAGAGGGGGGGGGGCGGCGACAACGCGAGAAGGAGGGGGGCGGGGCGCTGCTGAAGGGAGGCGGGCGAGAAGAGGCGAAGAGGCGGGAGGGCGAACAGGCGGCAGCGGGGAGGGAGGGCGAACAGGCGAAAAGGGGAGGGGGGGCGAACTGGCGAAGAGGGGGGGGAGGCGCAGCAACGAGGAAGGAGGGGGGGCGGCGCAGCAGCGAGGAAGGAGGGGGGGGGCGCAGCGGCGAACAGAGGGGAGCAAGCGGGGGGCGGAAGGAAAAGAAAAAGGCGCGAGGAGGGGGGGGAGCGATGGTGCGCAGAGCAGGGTGGAGGCGGGAGCTTCAGCGAGCGAGCGTTGCAATTCCAACCTGCATACTTTATGTTCCTCACCAGGAACTACAAAACCAATGGGCTGATTTACATATACTTCCTCCTGTAAATCCCCATTTAAGAATGCAGTTTTGATGTCCAATTGATGCACTTTCCATCCTTTATGGACAGCCAATGCAATCACAGATCTTATTGTGGTCATTTTCGAAGTAGGAGCAAAAGTCTCTTCATAATCTATTCCCTTTTTCTGGGAGTAGCCTTTTGCCACAAGTCTTGCTTTGTACCTGTCAATAGTACCATCAGACTTTCTTTTGACTTTGTACACCCACTTTGTTCCAATTACATGCTTGCCTTTAGGCAATTCCACAAGATCCCATGTATTGTTCTTCATGATAGAAGAAATTTCAGCTTGCATAGCTTGCAACCAATGATCATTCTCATGTGCTTCTTCATAAGAAGAAGGCTCTTCTGAATCAAAGAGACCACCCATTGCGAATGCAGACTCCCCACGATGTACATTCAAAGCATGGCTAGAACTAGCCCTTGTTCTACCTGTGAGTGGAGCTGCAAGTTTGCTTTCTTGCAAAGTTTTCAGCAACCATCTTGGCACTGACTTGGCTGTATCTATGGCTGTTTGCTCTTCCCTGACAAGATCTTCCACTTCTTCCATAGAAGGGGGTTGAATGGCTGGCTGTTCCACATGTTCTACATGTGGATTTTCTTGTGTAGGGGCTGGCTGATCTGAATCCCCCCTAATTGCAATGGGTAAAAGTCCATCAAACATTCCTGTAAGCCTGTATCATTGCTTTTCTACAAGCTGTACATGGGCTGTTCTGAATTTTCAGCAAATACCACATCTCTACTAACAAAAATTCTTCGTGTAGTTGGATTATAAAGACGGTATCCTTTGCTCTCATTGTTGTAGCCCACAAAAATGCATTTAATTGCTTTGTCATCTAGCTTTGTTCGGAGTTGTTCTGGCACATGTGCATATGCCGAACACCCAAATGTACGCATATAATCCACTGTTGGCTTTCGGCTATACCAAGCCTCAAATGGTGTTATGGTTTTCAAAGCTTTTGTTGGACACCTGTTCAACACATGAGTTGCACACATTATAGCTTCCATCCAAAATTTGTGAGGCAACTTTTGTGCTTTCACCATGCATCTTGCCATCTCCATGAGAGATCTATTTTTCCTTTCAGCTACACCATTCTGCTGCGGTGTATAAGGCACAGTACATTGGTGTTTGATGCCCTTTTGAAGCATATAATCCTTGAATGCATTTGACATGTATTCTCCACCTCTATCCGAGCGGAGTGTTTGGACTTTACATCCACACATATTTTCAGCCATTGCTACAAAGTGTCGAAAGCATGTAAACACATCTGCTTTCGCTTTCAAAGGGTAAGCCCAAGCAAACCTGGAGTAGTCATCAATGAATGTGACAAAGTAAAGATGTCCCCCTATGGATGGTGTCCGCATTGGACCACATACATCACTATGTATGAGCTGTAATTTACTTTCAGCTCTAGCAGCTCCATCTTTGGGGAATGGTTTTTGTTGCATCTTTCCCAAAATACACCCCTCACATACATGTCTTGGTGGAGACTCAAGAGGCGGCATATTATCAACCATATGATGCTTCTGCAAAAGCATCAAACTCTGAAAATTTACATGCCCAAAATGAGCATGCCATAGCTCTGCATCATGCATAGCAGGAGTGTGGGCAGCCACTGTATTTGCATCATAAGTGCGCTTGTCATAGCTGTCCAGCTTATACAAGCCTTTGTATCGTGTTCCAGAAGTGACTATTTCATAACCCTTTGATGGGTCTTTTACCAAACACTTCCCATCTTCAAATTCAACCTTTAAACCTTGGTCGTTTATGGCTGAGACGGAGAGCAGATTTTTCTTTATCCCTGGAACATACAATACATTTTTCATACATATATTGGCACCATTGGCTGCAATAAGTATGACATTACCAATTCCCTTTGCTGGATATGTGGTATGATCTGCACATGATACAGTGCAGCCATTTGAAGCATAAACCAAGTGCTGAAATACATCTTTGCATGAAGTGATGTGGCTCGAAGCACCACTATCAAAATACCATGATGCATGCTGTCTGTCAGATGCAATGCAAGACATATCAGTGTCTGAAGCACTTGGTGTGTCACTAGTGCATGTGACCAAAAAAGTGTACTCTTCCTGGATTACATTAGCTGATTGATGTGCTTTGTCATCAGAAGAGTCTGCTACTGCATTGCCTGCTTCTTTCCTTTTCTCTTTTGCAATCCGCTTGATGTAGTGTCCAGGCTTATGGCAGTAGTGACATTTGCCCTTCTTTTTGGGCTTGTTTGCATCCCTTTGTCAGACTTTTCACCACTAGAAGAGGGCTGTCCATGACCAGCCTTTGCTTATCCTTGGCTGTAAATGCCTTTTCTCTACCACGGTTGCTCGATAAGTTTGCTCTTGTTTGCTCTTCCTGCAAGAGAACCCACGAGCTCTTCAAAAGTGACGGGATCACCACCTCCTCTCATTGAGAGGTTGAGAGAGGTGTGAAAGCCCAAGTAGGAAGGCGGTAAAGAATGAAGAGTGTTGGTGACCATCTATTTGTCTGGGATAACCTCATCAATGTTGAGCAATTGTTCCTGCAAATCTTTCACTTTGGTGAGATGATCTGCCATGGAGTCACCCTCATCCATAGAAAGAAGATCCAATTGCCTCTTCAAGTAGGCAACTCTTGCCTCGTTGCGTACCTGATACATTGCTTCCAATGTGTCCCATGCAAGCTTCGATGTCTTGCATGAACGAATGTGCGGAATAATAGTCCTTTTCACTGAAAGGGCTATCAATGACATGGCCTGTGCATCTCTAGACCCATCTCTTCTGCTCGTGTGGGAGCAGGATCTACATCAGGAGCTCTTTGAGCACCTCCCCTTTGAGGCGTGGCTGGCTGTATGGTAAGTGGGCGTGTGTCATCACCACACACGATGCCCCAAAGCCCTTTGGCTACCAACAAATTACGGATCATGAAACTCCAAAGGGAGTAATTAGATCCATCCAGTTTGTCCTCCTAGGTGAGCACACCAAATACATCTATAGCATTCTGTGCCATGTCAACAAAATATATCTGCAGGCAAACCAAGCACCAATGTGCACTGCCAGGCAACCAAATGTCCTGTGCAAATGTATGCCTGCAAACCAAAGCAAGTGTAAACCTGCACCAAATTGCCAATTACACACAATGTGTATACATACCGACAAATCGCAGCTGTAATGCCCAATTACATGCTCCAATCTGAAAATCCCCAATTTTTATGCACTCCAATCGCTTCAATGTGCATCTACTTGGTCAATTTTCACAAAAGCCCCGAATTTCTGCAAGTGGAAGAGGCTCAATTTGCTGATTTTGACCTCAATTTTGAAAACCCCCAAATTTCTGCAAATGAGAGAGGTTCAATTTGCAGATTTTGACCTCAATTTCAAAAACCCCCAAATTGCAGGCAAAGCAACATGCCCAATTTTATCAATTTGTCTTGAAATTGAGAAATCCCCCAAATTGTACCTGCTTCCTTTCAATTTGACTTGCACAGAAGTGTCTGCATATGACCTGCACTGGAATGGCTGCAAAATCTGTATGTACAGAGTAATACCTTCGTGCAAAGGCAGCAGGCTTGGAGCAGACAGTTGAGTAGAGGGAGCCAGCAGAGCAACGATGAGGAAGACACAAAGAATGTCGAGGAGGTCTTCAGGGCGGCTGAGGGCTGTCGGCAGACCAAGCTGGAGCTGGAGCGTACTGAGATGCAGACGGCAGGCAGCGTGGCGCAGGAGGCAGGCCGTGAGCACACGCAGGCGTACGTCAACGGGCCGGTTGAGTGCAGGGTCGACAGTCGGGCGAGTCGTCAGACAGAGGCGGTCGCTTAGAACAAGGCGAGCACGGCGGCCGCAGGTAAGTCGGAATGGACGAGAACCGGTAACGACAAGTGTCGAGGTCGCTGGCGACGAACGAAGGCCACGAGGCAGTCGTGGGGTAGCGCGGGGCGCGAATAGAGGGTGCCTGGAGTCGTCAACGCAGGACGTCCGGAGCAGGAACGACGACCGGTGTCGACTTTTGGCGACGACAGCTATGACAGAGCAGGGGCGCGTCGGACGACGTGGCGGCTAGCCTGCAGGCGTCGACGGAACGCGACGGAGGGGCAACGCTGCGTGGACGGAACACAACATTGAAGTAGCGCCGGAACGTAACGGTGCTGACCGTCGACGGCTCTGGGCAGCCGGCTGGGGGCGCTGACGGAGATACGGCGGCTGTAGATGGCGGTGCCGCCCGCGACCTGGGCGATGGTGGTGGGCTCCCCACTAGTGCCGCCCGATTCCGGTGGCCGGACGGAGGAGCGCCGACGGAAGCAGGCAATCCGACGACAGAAAAACATAGCGTCGACGGAAAAATGCAGGCGACGGACGGAACGCCTGTTTTTGACGGAATTTCTTCCAGCTGCAGATTTGAGAAGCTCACACACAGAAATGAGAGTGAGAGAGAGAGAGAGCCAAAAGTGTGGTATCCACAAAATGCAAGTCAACCCTTGCATATGTGCCACATCCATATAATATAGAAGTACAAAATATTATATGTTAGTGTCCTTTCACACTTGATGTCCAAGGGGAAAAACCACATGGAAAAAAGTGCCCTTGGTTAATCCCTGTTCATACATAGCACTACCATAAGTGAGCATATGCCTACAAGTGAGCATATGCCTACAAAGTCAGTGCCAAGATGGTTGCTGAAAACTTTGCAAGAAAGCAAACTTGCAGCTCCACTCACAGGTAGAACAAGGGCTAGTTCCAGCCATGCTTTGAATCATAGTCACTGGGGACGGAGGGGACGGAGCCTTGGAACGCCGGGATCGCGAAACGGGACGGGGACGGACGGACGTCCCCCGACGGACGTTTCTCACAGGGGACGGCGACGGGGACGGCACAGGGACGGGGACGGCACTGTGCGGGGACGGCAGAGAGCCGTTGCGCCTGCCGTTGTTGCGTTTTTGGCCGTTGCGCCTGCCTTGGCTCTTCTAGCCGTTTATGGCTGTTGGGCCTTGGCTCTTTGAGGCTTGGCCCTCTCTCTCTCTCTCTTGCCCTTGAGGCTTTTCTCTCTCTCTCTTGCCTATCTATATAAGAACAAGCCTCTTGCTATTTTTCTTGAATGAATTTGTGCCTGCCCGTTTCTAGCCGTTTATGGCTGTTACTTCTTGTTGCTATTTTTCTTGAATGAATTTGTGCGCTCAGCGCACAAAATAATAGGATGTTTTGCTGCCGACCATTGAAAAAATCATCACGATTTTGAGTTCGTTGCGCCTGCCTGCCGGCCCCCCTTGGATCCCCCCGGCGGCAGAAATTTAGAGAGAGTAGTGTAAGAACATGCTATCTATATGGTGCTGTCTCAAACACATTGCATAGTCTCTCTAGCCTCTAGTCTTCAGCACTTCTTTGTCATTGACTCATTTGAGTCCGTCCATGTATTTTGCCTCCTTAAGGCTTAGTCCTGACTCCCGAGTCCTGACTCTTGAGTCATGACTCATTTTGTATCTACTTAATTATTAATATGACTCAAAAGCTTACCATTTTAGTGTAAATTTGTGCTCATTTTGATGTACTTCCAAAGTAGAATAAGTGTAGAGTAGAAAAAAAAAGTATTTTTTGAGTGCCGTTCCCTCCCCCGTCCCCGTTCCCTACTTATGGCCGTCCCCCGTCCCGTCCCCATTCCCGTCCCCCGTCCCGTCCCCATTCCCGTCCCTTGTGACTATGCTTTGAATGTACATCGTGGGGAGTCTGCATTTGCAATGGGTGGTCTCTTTGATTCAGAAGAGCCTTCTTATGAAGAAGCACATGAGAATGAGCATTGGTTGCAAGCTATGCAAGCTGAAATTTCTTCTATCGGCACTATGCCCACCCTTGTAGTGTGTACAGGCCCATAAGTTTTATAGTACATAGTACACTTAGTACTTTTAATGTACTAAGTGCACTATGTGTACTAGAGCAAATATACATGTGTGATAGGGGAGTCACACACTCATACTATGAGTTGACTTATCCCCACATGTCTCTCTCTCTCTCTCTCTCCCTTCTTCTCTGTGTGTGTCTCCCACAGGAAAATTGAATTTGAATAAAGAAATACCGAAAGCGGCGCCAAGCTTTGGGACCAACAGGTGTCGTTTTTTCTTTTTGTTTTGGAGCATTCTAGCTCTTGTTCATTTGTTATTTGTCTAGAGTACATTTGGAAAGGTGACTGCTAGTCTACCGCACTTTGGTTTCTACCAGAGACCGGTTTCATCAGGAAAAACATCCTTAAATTTCTCTAATAAATTCATTAAAGTATCTATGTACTTTTTCTTTAATGTCTCTTTCACCTTGGATTTTTTCTTGCTTGGATCGCATGCATGCCAAACAGGGTTTTCAAACAGTGGGTCTCGTCCAAGGCTATTTTGTTTTCCTTGTTTGTCTATGCAAACATCATCTACAGTTTCATCTACAGAAACAGAATTTAAAAGAGGGTAACAAGCATATACCTCTGCTATCTGGCCTCTGCGGACCGCACCATGGAGAAAATAAGTGGTGTGGCGGGGACAGTACGGTCACCCTGCAGGGTAATGACTCTACCTCCATGCTCAAAACATAGCGTATTATGTAGGTAACTCGGAGCTAGACTAGGGCCCAAGCCATACAGCCACTCCCTGCCTAGATATACGTCTGCTTTGGCTAAGTGCATGACCTGAAAGTCAAGCGGAGCCTCGTAGTCCTGCATAGATAATGGGACCCCCAATACTACGGTATTCCATACCGTTTTGTCATACCCATTGGCTAGGCCAACAGTATACTCATGATCGCTCTGGATCTCAGTCAACCCCAACTTTTTGACTAACGAGTAGTTCAAGAAGTTGTGGCCAGCTCCATCATCGATAAAAACTGTGACTCTACGGCCACCTATGGTGCCATACATGCGCACCATGTCATGCGGACCTACAGTAGGCTGCCACATCGTTGGTGTCACCGAACAAGCGTGATGCTCATCACAATGACACACTGTCACCTCTCTGAACTCTGCAGAACTGAGAGGGAGTCTCTGCACTGTATGCAACCCTGCAACTCATTAAAAAAAATTTATTGCCCGCAGGAACCTGTGCCTGAACCACCCTGGATTATCCCTCCATTGCCAGGATTATCCCTCCACTGCCGGGAGAGAGGTGTTCTTTGGATTTAAAAAAATAAAAAAAATAAAAATTCGTTTTTTAGCCTGACACGCGGTCCCCCCCACTGTAGGGAAAGACAGACCCTTCACCCTCCGATAAGGTGCATCCGGCCGGGCTGTTGCAGCGCTGGCCTGGCCTGGTTGGCCGCCTGTGGGCTGGCCGCCGGCGTTGGCCCGGCTGGCCGCTCGCTGGGCTGGCCACAAGCCTTACAAGGTTCCCTCCACACAATCGGCAGCACCAGACAGCCGCCCTTACAAGGTTCCCTCCACACAGTCGACCTCTTTTCCCACAGACAAGCTCCAAAGCAAAAAAAAAAAAAAAAACCAAAAAAAAACACACAGAAATTGCTTACCTGCAATGGAGAGCTTGGGTGTGTGCAAGGAAGAGAGAGAGAGAGAGAGAGAAAATAGAGGAAACCTTCCTTCCAGCTATGGCCAACCTCTTCTTCTCCACGACTTCTTGCTGTAGGACCTTTGGGATAAGGTTATCCCCCCAAATTTGATTGAGAGCCAATCATTAAACGGCTGGGCCCGCTTCGCACGCCACTCGCGATCCCGACACCAAGCTCTGATACCAATGTTAGATCACCGTAGCACCACTACGGGTGCTTATTACGGGTGCTACCACACAGGAGGGGACGGCCTCTGGCTCACCACCCAGCCACAGAGGAAGAATGAGGATTGCCCCTCATCCCCCAGGCTATATAGTGTGTGGCCTACCATCCACACTAGCCTAGCCGCCCATGACTCCGCATGGGCGTCCTCTCCCACTGAGCCCCGGACGGCCACGTCCTCGACGCTCCAGCCGAGGCGTTGACGCTAAAGCCCCGTCTGGCCATCCGGTCTGCCGTCGGTCTCACAGGCATTACAGCCTACATGACATGCGTGCTCTCAATGTCATCATTCACATCGATCACTGACCTCTGAGATGCTGGAATAGCTGCGAGAGATGTCTCAGGCTGATCCCATGCAAGCACTCTATCAATAGAAATGCCCAACATTTCGGCCTTGAGGCTGTCATAAACATTCTTCGGCACTTTTGTACAAGGGCCAATGCCAAAGCTCTTTGTTCGGGAAAAATGAGCCTTCAATCTCTGAGCAACTCCATAGTGCTTCTCGGAACAAAACTTGCAAGTCCATTTCATTGTGCCCCTCCCACCATATCTTGCATTCACAGCATCGAAGGTCATGTTGTCCCACAAAGGAGAGCTCTTCCTTGGCATGATGAGATTTGAGAGATAGAATAGGTTGCAGGCAAGAACAAGAAGAGAGTGACGTCTTCAAAAGATCCAACATGTCACAGTGGTTGGCGTCATTGAGAAGCCTGCGTACCTTCACCAACATGTCACATGCCATGAGGATTGCTATTGGCCAGATGAGGGTATCTTCACTTCAAAAGACCCAACATGTCACAATGGTTGGCGTCATTGAGAAGCCTGCATACCTTCACCAACATGTCACATGCCATGAGGATTGCTATTGGCCAGATGAGGGTATCTTCACATCGACTCACGATAGAGATGGGGCAGGCTGAGGGCATACCATGGGAGACTTGAATGTGCAGGCTATGCTCTACTAGAGAGAGAGAAAGAAAGAAAGTTATATTAAACGTCTCCAAAAGACCTAATGGGTCTATGAGACCAAAAGGGATACAATAGTGTCCAAAACAAAGATTAGAGCTGTGAGCTGGGAATGTCAAATCCGAGACACATGATACAAAATGGGATCATCGTCATCATACAGCCTGTGGAGCTAACCCCCCGGTAGGAGGAGGGGGCCATCAAGGATATCAAGTATGGGGTAGCCTACAGAAGGCTATACAGATCCTCTGGGCATGAGAGAGTCAGAGGAATATTACTTGCTCAGATACGTAGTAAATAATGAGATAGAAGGAGGTTTCAGTGCCTCCTGAGAAACGAATTTGGCCCTCTTGCCCGGGTGATGCACTGCAATGATCAGAGATGCTTGAGGATGTAGTTATTAGAGATGCATAGACATTGACACTGTTGAGACCATATATGCAGAGGAGAGGACAGCACGATTCCACTCATGCCTCCATCACAGATTTCATCAATCTTGAGCAGCAGATAGAGCCAGTAGTACCCACCCAGGCACTAGTGAGCTACACAGAATATGGACACACTCAGCAGACTGGTTCCTGTGATAGATCCCCAGAGGTTTTGTCTACCCATCCAGTGGAGTCATCAGGGTTCGGGTAGCCTCCAGACACCCTCACCCTTCAAGATTCGTGCCTTCCACCAGTCAGCTCCAGATTGGAGACATCCTCCTTTGCCATAAGGAGGCACCGCCACGGGAAGTGAAAACCCCAGCGCTCCTCCGCCGTGGACATTTGAGCTCTCCCTATCTACTATTACATTGTACACAGAGGGACCTACGTAGTATATAGGCCCTATCTTTTTCTTTTTTTGTGCTCTGACATCCAATCGACACATGGATCATATCAATATGTAACATCGTTTTGGTCTCATAGACCGCTCAGGAGAGAGATTGCAGAGACATTTGGAAGACCTACAGGCCTAATGTGAGCAGCGGGACTTGATAGCAAACCTGGGCAAGACCAAGGTCATGATTTTTTACACCTCCCATCATGTGCTGTCCAGGCATCATTGCACATATGCAGGAGATATCACCGTTGAGAATACCTCATCCTATGTGTACAGTGTACCAGGGAGTTACCTTCTGTTGCCCAATTTTCACTGTGTATCCATGGCCCAAGCCAGGTTGACGGAAGGATATGCTGCATTGAACCCCTTGAGAAACGGTGCTTCTAGCCACACTTCCAGGAACCCAACACAAAGGGATGGCTTTTTGACTCCCTAGTGACTCCAGGAGTGATGTACAAGGCTCTTTTTAGAGGGCTGGAGTGGAGGACTAGAACAAAAGGATGAAAGGCTCCAAATTATGATGTTCTCCCGCAAGATTCAAAGTAAACACTCTGTACCACACTCCATCATATTAGCAGAGTTTAAGCAGCACCCATAATAGTGAACATCCTCTTCCAGACAATGACACTCGTACACTGCATCTACACCCTGGACAGACGCAGAAACTGCCTCATCCATTACTATTTCCTCCACCTATACACCCGCACCACATGGTTTGCACCTTTGGAGCTACCCTCAAAGATGCAGTTCTATTGGGACACTTTCTTGTGGGACACTTCATTCAGACACCTGGAATCTGGATACTTGCAAAGCCACATGTCCCATGCCACGCGGATTGCAATTTGGCGTATCCAAGTCTCATCTCATCACCTTAGAGTGGAGACAGGGCATGTAGGGATTGGGCATGTGAACATCACCTGAGAAGGGGTAACAACCTGGGCATGGGGCAAGCCGACAAGTAGACCAGAAATAGGAGGAGGAGGGGCGGTCCTCATATGACTTGACAAGCAACAGTAGTGAAAATCTACTCATGTGACAGGTCTTTATAACATCCTCATCTAAGTAACCAAACAAGGTTAAAAACATGCCCTAAAAGAAGTTAACTAAAGAATATCACCACATGTACACACCTAATCATGTCTATTTAAATAATACCCAGATGGGATTGAAAATATTTAAGAGAAATGTACCTTGCCAAACGCAGCTTTATGGAAAAAATCTTGTGATTCTCCCATAATGAAAAACATTCCACAAATGATGCCCATAGGAATCACCGACTCCCACCACATTTTGCCTTGCTACTAGTAGCACCTCTGAAAGAGAGAGAAGTTGATTTTGAGGAAACATGAAAAGGTTTACTTCATATCTAAAGTTCACATCAAAATTTAAGATACATATATGAATTTGAAAAGACACATGCCCTGCATCAAGCAACTAAAATACTAAAACCACCTTGTCTCTTTGAAAATGTGTGTGTGTGTGTGTGTGTGTGTGTGTGTGTGAGAGAGAGAGAGAGAGAGAGAAAGAGAGAGAGAGAGAGAGGAAGGATGCAATCTAGTGTAACACCAAATCGCTGCAAATTGGACGATTGTTACAAACTTCTGACATCATACTGTTGATTACCTCTATCCTTGTGGTGCCAGTACCTCCACAGTACAGATTAAGAAGGGTAAGGGTCATGTCATGTGGCATTGTCCAGATGGGTATGTGCAATAGCAAAGGTATCAAAGGCTGGGATACAGGAGCATTGAGTGCCGGCTCATCACGACGGATGGAAGGGTGATCTTGCCCATTCAACTCCCCACCGGCCACGGTTGTAGAAGCATGTGACTCATAAGAACCATGTGCAAATGATTCAGACACAACATGCTGATAATCTTCTTGTCATTTTCACAACATACACAGAGTGGAATTTTCCATGAGGAAAAAAAATGACCCAAAAGAATAATTCATCGCAAAGTGAGAAGATTAGGGTTTGGCAGCTGTGTTCTGATTTCTTAGAAGCAACGCGACACGAAAGAACTAAATTCAAATGCGCAGAGACAGGCATAGATGTACCTCGGAAGATGATGGCTTGTCTCTCCAAAGCTCGATCCGTTTGTAGCCTAATCGCTTGAATATGTAAATCGCTTGAATATACATCGAGTAATTAAGCTAACCTTGTTTCTTTTTTCTTTTTTTTGACCAATAATATTTATTTATATTAACTATTCAAAATCAGACATACATCACCCCTAAAGACTCAACTATCTACTCCTTTTTAACCTCATTCAAGATTTTACAAAGAAATTCTCATCTTTTATCCTCACACAAGAAACTAGACTGATTCCACGAGATCTGATACCCCAGTAATAATAAGCAAGCCTCCATCATGGCCTCAGTAGTGTAGCCCTGGGGAGACTGTTTTTCTAGCATACTCCCATGCTTTGACCACACCTTGACAGTAGGTCTAGTGCTAACCGGGTTCTCAATAAAGGCCACAAAGGTATGATCTATCTGTTTTTCCTTGCGGTACCATCTCTGAGTTCTAGGACCAAATTTTGGACGAACACCTCACCTATGGAGCCAACAAATCAACAGTAGGGAGAGAATCCTAGTATACATGAAGCTCAGCCAAAATCAGGGAAATAATCAAGGCATATTCTTCTGTAAATTCTAAATTAACAAATCCAGCTCCAAAGATCTAATTTTATTTACATTACATATAGACCAGCACATGCATATACATTTATACATCAGCTCAGTGTCCTGCAATCCTGTACATATAGCCGTGAAAAAAGCTAGGCATTCCCAAAACACATGCTTGCCACTTTCTATTGAAGACCTGCATCTAGGGCAAATGCCACTAGCCATGTTTCTTTTTTGCATCTTATAACCAATAGGTAATTCCCATATGCTAACCTTCCACAAAAAAACTTGAAATTTCCTAGGGACCTGACAGCTCCAGATCAAGTGCCATCTCTTTTTCCAACTAGAGGCACTCCACTTTACATTCCATATTTTGTTGCAATACATAACATTGGCATCCCCTTTTCTCATTAAGTATCCCTAGTTTTTCCCTCCTTTAATTTGACACCATTAATGCAAGACTAGTCCTTAATCCAAATTGAAGTATCAGTGGCAATGGAGCATAATTCACTATGCAACATCTCCATCACCTGAGTCATCAAGTCTCTCTCTCTTCTAGTTAACTGAAACTCCTCAGATAAGAGGTTCACCTCTTTCCACCTAGCCACATCCTTGTCCCAACAATCAGCCAGATATCTAATACCTTTGTTATTAAGAATCTTGGCCACTTCAGTATCAAGTGCAGCTAGGGGGGGTTAAACTTATGAGTCCACCATAACCCTAAGGATAGCATGGAGTTCCCAGTTACCCTCCCCCCACCATCCCAAGCCATGAAGCCCAAATTATCTTTCCAAAGCATTTTGCAAAAATCTGAACATGTGACTTTCAAAGGAGCATGTGAAATTAATTTGTCTTTCCAGTTTAAGCTCCCCCATCTGCCCTTGGCCAACACATCAGCCATTTCCACCAACTCCCTTATCATTAATGCCCAAGTAGAATTTTGAGATAGCACCCTAGACAGCATCAGAGTCCTTTTTGGCAGCACAATGAGTGGGCAAAGTGAATGATACCAATACCCCCTTTCCTTTTAGGCACTGACACCTTCTCCTAGGCCAACCAAGCGGGAATTCTTTTTTTACCAATGCCATTTCTCCATAGAAAGTCTCTGGTAGGTCCTATGATTTCCTTCCAATGACGCGTCCCAAATTTTAATACAGGACTTAGAAACATGATATAAGCATTCAACACTGAGTTGCAAATATCGATTCTATTATGGAAGGGAACTTTCAAACCTTCCCACTTTTTCAATTTCTCCACAAATCTATTAATGGCCCACATTACCAGCTGTACCCCAAAAGAAACCCCAAGCAGTCTAACAATATGACCCTTTTGCACCACCTCACATCCCCACCTCTAAAGATCAAAGTCATTTTCCTTAGTCAAGCTTATGATCATAGACTTCAAAATATTTCATTTAGAACCTACTGCATTGGCATACTCCTGTACAAGTTCTAGGGCCCATCTCACATTATTGTTCTCAGCCTTTAAGAATAATAGAGAGTCATCAACAAAACATTGAATTACCAGTTTCTCACTGTGCTTGAGTTTCAAACCTATAATCTTCCCTTCATTGCATGCTAGTTTTAATGACAAAATTAAAGGGTGAGAGGTAATAGCAAAAAGTAGGGGGACTAATGGGCAACCTTGTCTGACTGACCTGTCGATTTCAAATCCCCCTACAACTCTTCCATTAAGAAGCACTTTAGAATATCCACCCAAGGAGAGAGTATAAATGCATGTAGCCATTTTAGCTCCAAATCCCATTTTTCCATCGCCCTAGTAATGAATGGCCACTGTATCCTATCATAAGCTTTCTCTAGGTCCAATTGCATCATAATGCATTTTTGCTGAGTTTTAATGGCCACATCTCTACCGAGTAGAGCAGCAAAGATATTATCATAAATAGACCTGCCTTTGATAAAGCCATGTTGTTTTTTGGAGATAACCTCTTGCAACACAAGAGTGATTCTGAGGGCAATCACCTTAGCTAGAATTTTGTACATCATAGTCAATAAAGTAATAGGCCTTCAATGCCTAAACCTACTACAAGCAGTTTGTTTAGGGATGAGTTTCACAAGTCCTTATTTAAAGACCTTATCCCAAAGACACAAGTCCTTATTTAAAGACCTTATCCCAAAGACACAATTTAAAAGCTTTCTTGTAGATGTCAGCCAACAACACCTCTTTTAATAAAGGCCAGAAGACTATGAAGAACTAAGTTGAGAGACCATCCTAACCAGCAGCTTTCTCCCTTCCCAGAAGACTATGAAGAACTCAGTTGAGAGACCATCCCAACCAGCAGCTTTCTCCCTTCCCAGCTTTAGCAAAGCACACCAGCACTCATCCACCTCAATATCTCTTTCTAACCACTTGGCTTTGTTAGGATCCACCTTTTGACTAAGAAGGCCAAGCAATCTGTTTTCAGCTTTGAAATCTCCTCAAGGAGTAGTCCTCTTTCAGACTCATGGTTGATCCCAAAAACTTAACCCATTTCAGAGCAAGTGATTTGGTGTCATGTACAGGATTACCATCCTTATCCAGGATGTTCCCCACAATATCTCTATCACCTTTATTCTTGGACAGTTTAAAAAACCTATTGTCAAGTTTTTTGTTGTTGCTGAATAGATTCCTTCTAGCCCAATACTCATGTTCTCTATAGCATTTATCCTCCTCAGCTTTGATGTTGGCCTGACACTTAAAATACAACTCAATGTCATCAAAATCCAGTCCTATAGTCTGCCTCTTCAGCAGGCAGATCTTCAAGCAAAGTAGACCATTTTCTTATCTCACCTCTCCTTTCCTCAGCCCTCAGTTTACCCACAGCTCTAATGATTCCTTGCATCTCATTAGCAAACTGCTTCCATGAACCCTCAGCCCCCTTTCTCCTTTTTAATGTATTAATGGCTTCTTCAGTATATTCCACAAAAGGGAGTCTTTTAGGAGTAAATTATTCACTCTCAATTTCCTTGTTGAATGGCTTCTTCAGTATATTCCACAAAAGGGAGTCTTTTAGGAGTAAATTATTCACTCTCAATTTCCTTGTTGGAAAATGAGATAAATCCATATCAGTCCCATCAGAGTGAGACCAGCTCCACTTCAAAGGAAGATGGTGAGACAAGGTAGAGCTACAATCCACTACCAGCCTCAAAGTATGAGGTACCCATGAGGCTTGCTGACTAAAGAAAACTCTATCAATTCTTGATGAGGAGGATAAATATTGGAGGCTAAAATAAGTGTGCCCTAGTTTATCTCTCCAGTCCCCAAGATACTAGCTATCCTTAAGCCCCAAGCCCCTTCTAAGCTCTTCCCATTTCCGTTTTTCCTTCCCTAAAAGAACAATACTGCCACCACATCTATTAACAACTCTCTCTACCATATTAAAATCCCCTAGTATAATGCAAGGAACCTGAACATTTAACCCGGCAATCCACTCCCACATACTCCTCCTAATCTTATGATTATGAGCCCCATACACATTAATAACCCATACTCTTTCACCGTCTACTACAATCTCTACAATCAATATTCTTCCCTCATGATGATTAGCTATAATACTAGGATTGAGATCCCTTTTAACCAAAGTCATGACCCCACTATAACCTGAACTAATACCACCATAGAAAATTTCCCAATCCCTAAAACTATTTATGCTAGAGGTTCTCCCAAAAAGGTTGTGTTCCTGTATAGCCAAAAAAGACATACCCCAAGACTTCACTAATTCCCAAAATATAGCATTTTTCTTCGTCTTTAATGCCTTTCACATTCCACGTGCACCCCTTGAACTCATTAATGTTCATTATGTTAATGCAGTTTTCGGTACCATTTCCACTTCCTCACCATCCCTCTGACTACTTTGAACAAGATCAATCTCCTTTCTCGTTTCATTCAGTACCCTCTCAAAAAACTATTCTACCATCATAGAGTTCTCACCACTCCCATTCTTCCTACTCTCATGACCTCGATTACTTTGGGCCTTCCAAGCCTCAACCTTCCTTTGCCTAACTTTGGCTTTAGTTTTAACTTTATCCCAGCCCCCTTCTTTCTTGTTCTCCTCAGTTTCTAACACATAGAAGCTTTAGTTTGTTCCTGGTGATGAGGTAGGAGGAAAGCAGGGTAACAGCGCGTGCATAACATAGAAGCTAACCTTAGGTTTCATAAGCATCATTATTTGGTCCCAAGAGGATTAGCATGAAACATAAAGCCAATTAGTAGACCCCATGAGATTGAGTTTCTTAAGGGTGCTAATTACAATTAGTTGTGTCGTATTTTTGTGTTTGATCGATTTACATTTCTTGCCAATTCTGTTACGATTTATTTTTGTTTGATCAATTTACATTTCTTGCCAGTTCTCTTGCTATTAATATAGCTTATGTTTCATGCACCTCTGTCACGTAGGCTGTAACGCCTGTGAGTGACCGACGGCGGACTGGATGGCCAAGGACGTGGCCATCCGGGGTTCAGTGGGAGAGGACGCTGCGGAGTCATGGGCGACCACGCTAGTGTGGACGGCAGGCCACACACTATATAGCCTGGGGGATGAGGGGCAATCCTCATTCTTCCTCTATGGCTGGGTGGTGAGCGAGAGGCCATCCCCTCTCGTGGTAACGCCCGTAGTGGCGTTACGGGTATCTAACACTGGTATCAGAGCATCGGTTCGATTGGGTCGTCAAGGTCTGTGCGCATGACCGGGGGACCGGAGCCCACTCAATGGTTTTCAACCATTCAAATCTCATCCTTATCTCCACAATGGAGTGTGTGGAGGGAGGCGGCCAGAATTGAAGGGAAGAATTCTCTCTCTCTCTCTCTCTCTCTCTCTCTCTCTCTCTCTCTCTCTCTCTCTCTCTCTCTCTCTCTCTCTCTCTCTCTCTCTCTCTCTCTCTCTCTCTCTCTCTCTCTCTCTCTCTCTCGGTAGCACACACCAAAGCGAATCTGCAGCAGCAGTAGCAGGCACTTTTCTCTCGTATCGGAGCATCTCGGAATAGCGATGCTTGTAGAGGCTCGCAGCGCAACACAAATCTACAGTCGACGGGGCAGGCGACCGTAAGGGGGGTGACTATTCTCTCTCCACCACTGCTCATTTTATTAGCGTTTTTCTTTTGTAATTTTTGAGTTCTCGCATTGTCTTTTGTGTAAGAATTAAAGATGTCTACTAGGCGTAGTGTGTCCCCACCGCCTTCTACTTCTCTAGGGTTTTCAGGTCTCTTGTCCTCGGTCGCGGGTTTGACCCCGATCGAATTGTCAGGCCGTATACGCCCGATCGTTATTCGGTCCGGAGTGCGCTCGTCGATCACGCGTGATCCGCCAGCGCCCTCCTCGTCTATTGACCCCGCCTTAGGACCCAGCGAGCCCGCAACGTCGCATTAGCAGATGACCCCTTTCTGGCCGATGAGCCAGAGGACATGAACACTGACGTCGCCGAGGGGACCGAGGAGGACCTCTTGGAGTACGACGATGATGATTATGACCTATTGGACCCTGTCGACGTTCTGATCAGAGACGGAGCTCTCTAGTGGACTGTTTAAATATCTTAATGCCAAATTGAACAATATGGGTAAAGTCCAGGTTGATTTAGTCACGATGCTACAGAGCATCTCCACACGGTTAGATGCACTGACAGCCGCCTCGGCTAGTACTCCGACTCCTCGTGGTAACCGAGCTCCTGCGGCACGGGTGAGCATAGCCTTGCCAGTGGTTGCTGGAGTACAGGCCGATGCGCCTACGGGGCCGTCCGTAGCGATAGCTTCGTCGTTATTAAAAGACTTAAAGCCGCCTAGTTTTGGCGGCGAGGAGAAGGAGAGAAACAAGGACTCGGTCAATATGTTTCTAGCAAAGTGGTCACATTTGCACGCGCTGCGACAACAGCCTAGCCGTATACAGCCCGTAGAGGCTAGCCTCTCATTAACCAGCAAAGCATACAAGTGGTGGATGAGTTTGACAACTCGTCTTGCCACTTGGACAGAGTTTGAAACGATGTTTTGAAAAGAATTTTTGCCTGTTAATGAGGCAGAGAGAAGCTGGGAGTTATGGGATAAGTGCTCGATGGAGAACAAATCCCTAACTCAGTACATCTCAGAGTATAGGGAGATAGTACTCAAGCTAAAGGGAATCGATGCATTCCAGACATTGCGAGGCTTTAAGAGAGGCCTCAAAGATGATTACCTTGAGTACGTAGAGCCCTTACAGCCTAAAGACTTAGCAGAGGTAATTAAGTATGAGTAGATATTTGATGACATCAAGCGCCGTAGTGCGCGTGGTGGTTCTAGTAGGGCCAAAGGTAGTGAAAAGAGGAGGTCAGGTCTTAAAAGAAAAGGGTTCCGCAGTGATAAACAAGGGGATAGGATGGACCAGGAAGGACAGGGTGGTCATTGGTCTAAAAAACCGCGACTATCCAAAAAGAAAAGAGACAGCAAAATCCAAAAGAAAGAGTAGTATATTAAAGCGCGAAAGAAAAATCGCTGCTTTAATTGCAATGATGTAGGGCACACGAAGGCTGAGTGTCCAAAGCCTAAAGCCAGCACGAGTGGCAACGAGCCCAAAAAAGATGGTAAATCTTCTAGGCAGTTGCATACAGTGCAGAGACTCTCTCTCAGTTCCGCAGAGTTCAGAGAGGTGACAGTGTGTCATTGTGATGAGCATCACGCTTGTTCAGTGACACCAGCGATGTGGCAGCCTATTGTAGGTCCGCATGACATGGTGCGCATGTATGGCACCATAGGTGGCCATAGAGTCACAGTTTTTATTGATGATGGAGCTAGTCACAACTTCTTGAACTACTCGTTAGTCAAGAAGTTGGGGTTGACTAAGACCCGGAGTGATCATGAGTATACTGTTGGCCTAGCCAACGGATATGACAAAACGGTATGGAATACCGTAGTATTGGGGGTCCCATTATCTATGCGGGACTACGAGGCTCCGCTTGACTTTCAGGTCATGCACTTAGTCAGAGCAGACGTATATCTAGGCAGGGAGTGGCTGTATGGCTTGGGCCCTAGTCTAGCTTGGAATTACTTACATAATACGCTATGTTTTGAGCATGGAGGTAGAGTCATTACCCTGCAGGGCGACCGTACTGTCCTCGCCACACCACTTATTTCCTCCATGGAGCTGTGAACAGCGGTCCGCAAAGACCAGATAGCAAAGGTGTATGCTTGTTACCCTCTTTTGAATTCTTTTTCCGTAGATGAAACTGTAATTGATGTTTGCGTAGACAGACAAGGAAAACAAAATATCCTTGGACGAGACCCACTGTTTAAAAACCCTGTTTGGCGTGCATGTGATTCAAACAAGAAAAAATCCAAGGTGAAAGAGACATTGAAGAAAAAGTACGTAGATACTTTAATGAATTTACTAGAGGAATTTCAGAATGTTTTTCCTGATGATTTACGAGATGGTTTACCACCATCTAGAGAAGTAGACCATGGCATTGAAGTTATGCCAGGATCAAAACCTATAAGCAAACCTGCTTATATATTAAGCCACTCCGAGGCACAAGAGGTGGAAAAACAATTAACGAAATATTTGAACAAAGGCTTTATTCGGCCTAGTTCGAGTCCGTGGACATCACCTATTCTTCGGGTAAAGAAGAAAGACGGATCTATGCGGATGTGCATAGACTATAGGGCTCTTAATCAGATAACGATTAAGAACAAGTATCCAATGCCACACATGGATGAGTTGTTTGATCAACTCTATGGATCGAGATACTTCACAAAAATAGACCTGAGATCAAGATATCATCAGGTTAGAATTAAACAAGAAGATGTTGCGAAGACAGCATTTAGGACCCGTTTCGGGCATTTTGAGTTTTTGGTTATGCCATTTGGGCTAACCAATGCTCCAGCGACGTTTATGACGCTGATGGACAGCATTTTAGGTCCATATCTGGGAAAATTCGTTGTAGTTTTCCTAGATGATATTCTTGTGTACAGTAAGACACAGAAAGAACACATAGAGCATTTGCGTCTAGTGTTCGAGTTGTTGGGAGAGCACAAACTATTTGCAAAGAAGAGCAAATGTGAATTTTTTGAAACAGAAATTCACTACCTTGGCCATATTATATCCGCCGATGGTACGCGGATGGAGCCAGAAAAAGCAGAGGCTATTCTTAAATGGCCAGCGCCGAAGAATCTCGAGGAACTGCAGATTTTTCTTGGCATGTCGGGTTTCTACCGACAGTATGTGAAGGACTACGCGAAGATTGCAGTCCCGTTGACTGACCAGTTACGGTCAAAAACTAAAAACATTAGTTGGGGGGAAGCCCAACAGAAGAGTTTTGATAAGCTCAAGGTGACCGTAGCAGCTGCACCTATTTTGACTAGGATTAAGCCTAATCAATCTTATTATGAGAAATCATAGATTATGGATTTTTTATTTTGAAATGAGAGTGGGCCTCTTCTTATCCCTTGAGTCACAAGGATGTGGGCTCAAGGTGAGAGAATTATTGAAGATGAGAGGAGCGTGTGATGTAGAGGTTTGAGCAAATAACTTGTAGTAATGCCTACTCCAAAAGTAGTAGAGTGGGTGCTTATTTACAAATGTTAGTGGTTAGTAGTTAGTAATCACTATAAAAGGTTAGTAATAAAATGTACAAAATGGGTGAGAAGGGCTGAGAGGTTGAGTGAGAGGAGTAAAGATTTGGAAAGATCCTTTGTGTGGTTGAAAGCTCGAAGAAGCTTGGATTCTCCCATGTGTAGATCTTTAAGTTAACCGTCGATCTCCTTCTTGCATTTGACGCCACAAAAGTTGATTGGTGAAGAACATGGGGGTTTTTGTAGATGGAAACCCCATATTTGCAGAGGTTAATATGATACATTCATGCTGAATTTTTATCTATTTTTTGAGATTGGAAAAATAATTTAGTAATATGGGAGTAGTAGGGAGAGAAATGGAGATGGAGGTATGGGTGTAGAGTAGATATGAGAGCAAATAGAGATGGAAGAAGAGGGAAAAGGTGGAGAGGGTGAGAGAGGACATGAAGTTTGCAGGTTTGATGGAGTGAGAAAGGAACGAGTAAGTATGTAGGTGATGAATGTGTAAGGGAGGTGAGAAGAGACTAGGTGTACATGGCCAAAAAGTGGGCAGACTGGGGTCCAATAAAAAATTCATATCTCACCGCCATTAGCTCTAAAAATTCTCAAAAGAATTGAGCATATTCCTCAGCTCTCGAGCTAGCTTTTGTCTTTTGATGATCAGTCCAAATTCGGAGTGGAGGCGGGTGCAAAAAATTCAGCAGAATCATGTATTTTTTGAATTTTTAAAATCTTTGTGTGGGTCCCCATTGGTGGAATTTCTTGATAGCTCCAAGAGTGAGCCCCCCAATACATCATACCCTGACCTTAGAGACTCAAGTGTATGTGGACACTTGTATGGAGGAGATTTTTTCCATTTTATAAAGAATTTACATAATAAGAAAAAACAAGCTAGTATCAACATATCATGACAATATGGTTATTATGATAGGAAAATAAAATAAACAAAGAGATCTAATTGTGAATAAAATACTAAAATAAAATATACAAAAATAATTGATATATGAAAAAGTATTTAATAAAAATATATAAAATATTTAATAGTAAAAAATATATACAAAAATACTAAACTATGGAAGTCAAAAGGGAGGGAGACCCTCATTATTTTAGGGTAGATGAGAGAATAAAAGATGAAATAGTCTAAGGAAAAAAGTGATTTGGGTAGTAGGCTTTCTACATGGTGTGGGTAGAAATGTGAGGGCATAGGATTTACTTATGTATGGTGAAGTTAAAGCATATGTACAATGATGGTCCAAAAGTATTATGAAGAATAATAATAATAAATAAATAAATAAATAAAAATATATTTAGGTTTTGTAATACACACACCTAATGAAGTATTTACATAACTAGAGAAAATAGAGACCCCTATATTTAGGCCCTTATATGAAATGAAATATTTACACAAAATGGGCCATAATAATTTTATTTATTTTTGATGAGTAGCTAGCAAAAAAAATATATAGAAGATATGGGTAAAGTCCCTAACGCACACACGCCTATTTACAATGAAAAGATATTTATGACAAAGAGTTTATATGATTTTCCTTGGCCGAGGTAGCTCCTTGTGGTAATGTGGATAGCCGAAAAAACGGCTATCATTTAGCTCTCCCCCTAGATGATGGTATATTCATGTACCATCATAATGTAGGCCTTCTAAAGCAAGTGGTGTAATGTGGTTCTCTTGTCCATCTTTCTTCTGTTCCTTGTGTTTTGCACCACATCCATCACTCAAACCACGTAACTTACATGCCCTTTTATCTCCTTTTTGTGGTTGCTTTTGTAAGTCTGTCGGTAGAATGCGACTCAAGTATGGCTTGAGTATGTAGCCATTAACCCTCTTAGAATGTTCTTTGCCATCCAAATCCATGAGCTGATAATAGCTAGAGTTGAAAACCTTCTTGACAATGTATGGTCCCTGCCATCTAGTTTCAAACTTGGCATCAAACTGATTATCAAGTCGATTGTCATACCTTACCACAAGATCTCCTTCTTTGATGCCCTTGTCTTTCAAAGTTGCATTGAACTTCTCTGCTGCTTGCATGGCTTTTCTTCTATAACACTCGTATGCAGCTTCTCTTTTCCACTCTAGCTCAACTAAAGTGAGAAGTTGATTTACCCATGCATCTTGATCTCCTAGTCCACCTTTTCCATGTAGCCGCATTGTTGGAATGTTGAGCTCAATAGGCTGCAATGCTTCTTGACCATAAACCAAGTGAAAGGGCGTAAACCCCGTTGCTTCTCGGTAGGTAGTCCGGTATGCCCATAGTGCTTCATCAAGGAACTCATCCCAAAGCTTCGTCTTGTTCTCCACCATCTTCCTTATGATTCCTGCAATGACACCATTAGCCTTCTCTACTAACCCATTTGATTGGGGATAGTAGGGTGTGCTATGACAATGTGAAATATGAAGCTCTTCACAAACTTTGGTGAGCAAACCTTTTCTAAAACCTGGACCATTGTCAGAAACAATCTCCAAGGGGGTGCCAAATCTGCAACATATATGAGTGTAAACAAATTTGCTTACAGTCTTTCCATTCACCCTTGCCACACTTTGAGCCTCCACCCACCTAGTCATGTAGTTTATGGCCACTAAGATGTACAATTTTCCATTTTTAGTTCTAGGTAGTGGACCCATAGCATCAATGCCCCATTTTTCAAATGGACCACTTGCAATGACTAATTGGCGTGGACCATGTAGCAACCTCTTATTACCATTGACTTGGCAGTTATGACAGCTCTTACACCAATGTTGGACAAGTAGGATCTAAATTTTCTCACCGCAAAGATGAGAGCAAGCATCATGAGTTCCGCTTTCGTGTAGCCTTTCTCCAAGAGATTCATGACCCTACTAACAAAGTAGATGGGCCGCATCCTAGTACTGTGGGGATCTTGCTGTAACAAAACTGCACCCACTGTTTCCTTTCCAACACTAGAGCTAACAAAGAAAGTGTACTCCCAACAAGGAGGCATGAGTGTTGGTAGCTCTGACAAAATGACTTTAATGTTACAAAAGTACTCCTCAAGCTCATTAGACCATGCAAACTCTACTTGTTGAGTCAATTTTTGCAAGGGGTGAAGTAACTCTGAGGCTAAGTGAATGAAGCGTGACATGTACTTCACCTTTTGAATGAATGAGATGGCCTCCTTGAGACTCTTTGGAGATGGTAGGTCGATAAGAGCCTTTGCCTTTGTAGGATCCACCTCAATGCCTTTGGAAGAAACCTTATGACCAAGCAAGATTACTTCATCCTCACCAATATGACGTTTATCGGGATTGAGTTGGCCCCCCATGTCGTAGAGTTTCTTCAAGCCTTCTTCCAGCCTCTGCACATGCAATGACTTAGAGCTATAGATGCAAAAATCATCTATGAACACTCTAATGGATTTCCCAAAGAATGCTTGAAACACCATGTTCATGAAACGTTGAAATGTCACTGGAGCATTGGTTAAACCAAACGGCATGACTTTGAAAGCATAACAACCCCAAGGAGTGATGAAGGTTGTTTTCAATTGATCCTCCAATGCAATCCCAATTTGAAAGTAACCCGAGTAGCCATCACATATTGTATACTTCTCATGACCTGCTACCTCATTTAGGATCTCATCTTGAAATGGAAGAGAAAAATGGTCCCTTTTTGTCGCCTCGTTGAGTGGACGATAGTCCACACACACCCTCCATTTGCCGTTCTTCTTGGGAGTGACCACGACGGGAGAGACCCACTCTGAATTTTCTACAAGATATATGAACCCCGCTACTAGAAGCTTCCTCACCTCTTTGAGTAGTGCTTGCTCCTTGATGACTCCTAGTCTTTGCAGCTTTTGTGCCTTAGTTTTGGCTTCTGGCTTTAGCTCGATCTTGTGTTGAATGGCCTCTACGCCACGCCATCTGTGTAATCTTTAGCAAAAAACCTAGGAAATTTCCTTAGTACACATTTAAACTCCTCTCCTTCCTCCGATGTAAGCGTTTTTGAGAGCATAGCATCAAACATTTCTTCATCATGCATAATTTGGTCTCCTTGAGAGCCTACCTCCTCCAAACCTTGACAGGGTGTCTCTTTGTCTTTTGCTCTGAATCTTACCCCCATGACTTCAATGGAAGACTCCTTGTCCATAGTGCTACTGCTGCTTTCTTCCTCTGAGGCGTCATCAGTCCAATCCTCCTCTGTTTCGCCTTGAGAAGATTCTTCATTTATCTCCTCTTGTCGTTGCTCCTTCATGTCAAAGATAATCTTCTTACGATTTTCATTCCTGCAAATTAACTTTCCATTTTTCCAATCCTACAAAGCTCGCATTCTCATTAGCCATGGTCTACCTAGGATAAATGGATAACCACTTCCCTTGGTAGACATAACATAAAAATCAACAACCTTCTTAATGCCAAAAACTTCCACAGAAACATTCTTACAAATCCCAAGACACTTTGCTTTGCTATTGTTTGCCATTTTCACCTTAATTTCAGGTGTTTCATGAATATGCATGCCTAGTTTTTGCATAAGGTCCTTTGTCATGATGCAAATTTGTGCACCCCCATCTACTAGACCCTTCTTAACTAGCCTTCCCTTGATGTAGCAATCTAATATAGGTGTAATGTCCTCATCCATCTCGGCTTGTGAAATTTTTACAACAGGCACATTCTCTTTTGTTTTTCTCCTAGTGCTCACGGCCTTTGTTAATTCCCTCCTAACTTGTGGACATAAGGCTAGAAATTGAGGCCACGAGATATCAGGACCCTTACCTCTCATGTCTTCCAAAAGGTTGTATGGAGCCATACCATGTCCAAGGGGGAAATCTTGGAGGTTTATACGACATCGCCTCCTCTTGACTTCCTTGTTTTCCTTCACTTTCTTTCCTCGTCCATGGTCACTTTGTGATGCCACACCCTCCTTTTTCTTCTCTTTTCCGCGCCCTCGTTTGACACCATTTGCTTCAATGTCTACCTCCTTGGCCTTTGTTACCTCTACCACATGTACATTTGGGTCCGGCAAGGGTGGCATTCCTTCCACTCCTCGTGGAGGTGGTCTTGTTGCATTAGGCCTCTGCAAAATCATCGGTTGTTGTTGACTAGTGCCTTCACCTGCATTCATCACTAGATAATTCATGTTAGGCTTCCCTGGCTCCCCACGAGGCCAAGGATAATTATACATCCCATGCCCTACCTCTCCGCAATTCCAACATTGCAAGAGTCACCTAGGTCGTTGCTCTCGTTCTTCAACCCTTTTAGCTTGGCCCTTCTGTTCCATAGCTTGTGCAAAGTGGATAGACAAGTTATTTAAAGACTCATTTAACTTTTCTATCACCTCGACTGTGACCTCAGGTAATTCTCTACGAGTGCAAGACTGTACCTCTTCCCTAGGCTTTGAGTCATCAAAGATAAAGCCCCCCCCAAGCATACACCTCATCTTTCGGAGTTTCTTGGTAGCCCTAGCCTCAGCAGCATCAAATGTTGTGGGCTCTCCTGACTCTACTTGCAGTTTTAGTGATGGGTACATCCCTACAATAAATCTCTCCTTCTTCAAGAATTCTGCACCATCTCCAGGGTTAGGAAGACTACACAACCAAAGAGTCCAAAGACGTAAGAATTCTTGCTTATAACTCAAGTAGTCCTCTAGATCCTTTTGCTTATGAGCAACTATTTCTTGCCATAGCTTTTGTGTGTTCAAAGGAGTGAAGTAATTGTCTCTAAAAAGTTGCATGACCCCCTTGTAATCTACTCGTGCGGGTGCAGGTAGAGATTGAAACCAAGTGGAAGCATCTCTTCGTAGGACCAACTCAAACATGTCTAAGCATTCTTGGTCTCCTACCACTCTCTTTATGTGGAGTGCCATTCTAAAGTTTGATAAGAACAACTCGGCATCCTCACCGGGCTCTCCAAAGAATAAGGGGTAGCCACTCATTTGCCTAGTTCTATCCATGCTTAAGAAGAAGAAGCACAAATATGACTGCACACAGGTCTTCCTTCACTCTCTTTCTCTCTCACTCCTTTTTTTCTTTTTTCTTTTTTTTCTTTTTTTTTCTTTTTCAAAGTAGAATGAAAATATAGACATCAAAGCTTATGTCATAACGAATCAAAGGCAAAATAAATGGATTAACTGAGGCATTAATGGCTGCTACTTGCCTAGGTCCAAACATACGACGAATGACACGCTGAAATTGTAACTTACTACCAACAACTCTGTGTATTTCTTGCCTAGCATAGGAGATTGGCCTACGGTATAAGTCTTCTTGATTCATAAAACTACGCTAAAACAAGACAAAAATGTGCACATCAAAGAAAATGGTATAATCTACAATGGGAAGTATGACAGGATTAGGTGATGCTAAAATCTCACTTAGTCTTTCTGGACCAAAAAGAAGAACCATGCGTTGTTGGTAGAAAATTTTTCTATCAATGCAAACATTCACTCTAATGGAGTGCACCCAATGAAATTGGTTGAATTGAATCCCAAGAGGATTAGGAGGAGATGGATTGTTCATGAAAGATCACACAAAAGTACCACTTTTCTTCTTAAAATATGATACCCAACAAGCAAACAAGGAAATTTATGTGTTAAGAGAGATCGATGTACCTTAAATACCCATTCAAAAACTGCTCGATCCTCAGTGGGGGCACCAAAATTGAGGCAGTCTGGGGCGAGCAACAAGAAGAGCGGCCTCTAAGCACTCCTCAAGGCTCCCGTGTTGCTCAATGGGCTTGGGACACAACGCAACACAAACATAAGAACCCCAAAACCACACACCCAACAAGAAAAGGGGCACCACCTAGTTATGTGTGTGAACTAGGACACCAAAGATCTTTCCTTGTAGCCAATCAATACAAGCTAACCATATACATCAATCAAAAGATACACACACTCTCAACAAACACTCATAACATATGGTATTATGTGTGGAGGAGACTAGCATAACACAAATAGATGCACACCAAACTTGGAGAAGAACTTAGACAGACAATATAAGCTTGATTTTGTTGTCGCTATGCACTTGGTCTTAAGGTTACGGGAGCCCTCTCACCATATAACCCTCTTACCATGAATTGAAACATGAATTGAAAGGCAACAAATCAAAAACAAGCCCTCAAGCCTCCAAGCATAAAATCACACCACAAAATACAAGGATCAAATTCAACTTAAATAAAAAATCGGACCGCTTCGCTAAATAAACTTTGGAGATGTAGGAGTCCAAGATTTTGTACACAATTGCACCCAAACTACTAATCTTATTGATGCACAAAGGCAAGATACAATTATGATAGGGAGTATGACATCACTCAAGTCCTCACAATGACATAACTAGCTTCAAGCTTCAAGCTTCACTATCTCCTTACACACTAGAGTTAGGAGTGGTGTACAATGTGTGTAATCTCCCTTTACAAGGAATGGAGGGGGCTCTATTTATAGGTTTGAGAAGCCTCAATTAGGATTAAGCCTAATCAATCTTATTATGGAAAATCATAGATTATGGATTTTTTATTTTGAAATGAGAGTGGGCCTCTTCTTATCCCTTGAGTCACAAGGATGTGGGCTCAAGGTGAGAGAATTATTGAAGATGAGAGGAGCGTGTGATGTAGAGGTTTGAGCAAATAACTTGTAGTAATGCCTACTCCAAAAGTAGTAGAGTGGGTGCTTATTTACAAATGTTAGTGGTTAGTAGTTAGTAATCACTATAAAAGGTTAGTAGAGTGGGTGCTTATTTACAAATGTTAGTGGTTAGTAGTTAGAGGTTTGAGCAAATAACTTGTAGTAATGCCTACTCCAAAAGTAGTAGAGTGGGTGCGTATTTACAAATGTTAGTGGTTAGTTAGTAATCACTATAAAAGGTTAGTAATAAAATGTACAAAATGGGTGAGAAGGGCTGAGAGGTTGAGTGAGAGGAGTAAAGATTTGGAAAGATCCTTTGTGTGGTTGAAAGCTCGAAGAAGCTTGGATTCTCCCATGTGTAGATCTTTAAGTTAACCGTCGATCTCCTTCTTGCATTTGACACCACAAAAGTTGATTGGTGAAGAACATGGGGGTTTTTGTAGATGGAAACCCCATATTTGCAGAGGTTAATATGATACATTCATGCTGAATTTTTATCTATTTTTTGAGATTGGAAAAATAATTTAGTAATATGGGAGTAGTAGGGAGAGAAATGGAGATGGAGGTATGGGTGTAGAGTAGATATGAGAGCAAATGGAGATGGAAGAAGAGGGAAAAGGTGGAGAGGGTGAGAGAGGACATGAAGTTTGCAGGTTTGATGGAGTGAGAAAGGAACGAGTAAGTATGTAGGTGATGAATGTGTAAGGGAGGTGAGAGGAGACTAGGTGTACCTTGCCAAAAAGTGGGCAGACTGGGGTCCAATAAAAAATTCATATCTCACCGCCATTAGCTCTAAAAATTCTCAAAAAAATTTAGCATATTCCTCAGCTCTTGAGCTAGCTTTTGTCTTTTGATGATCAGTCCAAATTCGGAGTGGAGGCGGGCGCAAAAAATTCAGCAGAATCATGTATTTTCTAAATTTTTAAAATCTTTGTGTGGGTCCCCATTGGTGGAATTTCTTGATAGCTCCAAGAGTGAGCCCCCCAATACATCATACCCTGACCTTAGAGACTCAAGTGTATGTGGACACTTGCATGGAGGAGATTTTTTCCATTTTATAAAGGATTTACATAATAAGAAAAAACAAGCTAGTATTTAACTAGTCAACATATCATGACAATATGGTTATTATGATAGGAAAATAAAATAAACAAAGAGATCTAATTGTGAATAAAATACTAAAATAAAATATATAAAAATAATTGATATATGAAAAAGTATTTAATAAAAATATATAAAATATTTAATAGTAAAAAATATATACAAAAATACTAAACTATGGAAGTCAAAAGGGAGGGAGACCCTCATTATTTTAGAGTAGATGAGAGAATAAAAGTTGAAATAGTCTAAGGGAAAAAGTGATTTGGGTAGTAGGCTTTCTACATGGTGTGGGTAGAAATGTGAGGGCATAGGATTTACTTATGTATGGTGAAGTTGAAGCATATATACAATGATGGTCCAAAAGTATTATGAAGAAGAAGAAGAATAATAATAAATAAATAAAAATATATTTAGGTTTTGTAATACACACACCTAATGAAGTATTTACATAATTAGAGAAAATAGAGACCCCCATATTTAGGCCCTTATATGAAATGAAATATTTACACAAAATGGGCCGTAATAATTTTATTTATTTTTGATGAGTAGCTAGCAAAAAAAAAATATAGAAGATATGGGTAAAGTCCCTAACGCACACACGCCTATTTACAGTGAAAAGGTATTTATGACAAAGAGTTTATATGATTTTCCTTGGCCGAGGTAGCTCCTTGTGGTAATGTGGATAGCCGAAAAAAACGGCTATCAATAGTTATCTATTAGTGTGACAGACTCTATGATTGCGTATATACAAGATGTACAAACAACTACTAAGGAGGCTTGGGACACCTTCGTGAAGATGTACAACACAAACACCTAAGCTCGGAAGGTGTAGCTAAAGTAGGAGCTGCATAATGTGACCAAAGGAAAACATAGTATAAATAATTACTTAGTGAAGGTTAAATGGCTTACAAATTCCCTTACTTTTATTGGATGATGACCATATGGTTTTAGTGACCTTGAATGGTTTTAGCAAGGAATACAACTAGTTTCAGACCTCTATTAGAGTTCAAGAGAACTTTCTAGATTTTCAAGGACTAATTGCTCTTCTCATCCATGTGGAGATGAATGTTGGGGGTTCATCCTATGGAAATTCAAATGAGCAGGCCTTTTACTCAGATACAGGTAGAGGGAGAGGTAGATCATAATCTAGAGGTTGAGGTGAAGGCCATTTTGGAAACAAAAATCACGGGCAATAACCAAAACAAGAATTAAATATACAAACAGGTGGAAGAGTCCACTCTAGAGGCAAGGGGAGCTAGAGAGGCCGAGGTGGTTTGGTAAAGATATCAAAATGAAAATAGCAGAGAATTTTATTATTGTGGCAAACCAGGGCACATGGCAAAGGACTGTTATAAAAAGTAGAATGATACCAAAAGTTACAGCAAGATAACTATGCATCATCAATAACTAAATAGGGTGATGTGATAAAAGTGAGCAACTATTTATGATACAGTACATGGTCAATTCGATAATAGGAGATATTTCAAGATCAAGAGATATTTAGCATGTGGATTCTAGTGCCTCTAACCACATGACCAGTCATGGTGAGTGGTTTAGAGATATGCATATTACAAAGAACCTGGTTTTTGTTGAAGAGATGGTTAAGCACGGCTACAAGTGAGGTTCAATCCTCAAAGACTTCAAAAATCCTCTAGGGGGTTCAATCCTCAAGGGAGTTTTATGGAAGACTTCAAAAATCACTACTTGGTTACAGAGGGTAACAGAAATGGCATGATGTTTACTTTAGATATAAACATGCTTGAGGTAAAGGCTACCATGTTTGTGCATGGGATAGGTAAAATCTTAACATATGGCACAAGCGTATTGGTTATGTGTATATATAGTAGAGATGAAGTCTATATAGGCCCAAAATATTAATATTATTGCAAGTTTACCAAAGGTTCAAGGTTGATGGTATGTATAAAGTATGTGAAGCATGCCAGCTTGGTAAAGCAAGCCAAGCATGCTTTCCTACATGAAAAATATGTCAGTACAAGGCCATTGGATGTTATACATTCAAATGTATAGGAATCAACTAAGACTACAACAATCACAGGTTACATGTATTATGTTGTAATCATCGATGTTAATCACACTAGGAAAGTGTGGGTTTAAAGAAGAAAAATGAGGTGTTTGCTCACTTTTTGAGATTTAAAGCCTTGGTTGAGAAGGAAATAGCATGCAAATAAAATGTCTAAGGTCAAATTGTGGGAGAGAGTATTTCTCCAATGCTTTCAATGAGAAAGTAAGGAATCAATAGATGGTTTACATGCAAGTAAACTCGACAACAATAGAATGGTATTGTAGAAAGGAAAAATACGCACATTATAGAAGTGGCATATGCCTTGATGTCTGAAAAGAATATGTTAGATTATTTTTGGGTAGGCAATAGCAACTGGCTGCTTACATTATGAACAGGACTCCTAGACCCCCACTGCAGTTGTTCATAGTATGACATCTGAACAAAAGGTTCCAGGCATAAAACTAGATGTGTCTCACTTGAAAGTGTTTAGGTGTATTACACGTGTATGTTCCCAATGAAGTGAGAAAAAAGTTAGGTCTAAAGGCATAGAAATGCATCTTTATTGGTTATGATTTGGAGAAAAAAGGTTACCACTCATGAGATGTGAGTAAGCAGAGATGTTATCTTTGATGAGATGAGTAGTTGTTATGCACCAGTGAAGGCAATAGAAGATGTAGATATAAGAAGTAATGATGCTACCCCACATGTAGAGTAGCAATATAAGATATAGATATAAGAAGTAATGATGCTACCCCACAAGTAGAGTAGCAATATAAGATATAGATATAAGAAGTAATGATGCTACCCCACATGTAGAGTAGCAATATAAGATATAGATATAAGAAGTAATGATGCTGTCCCCCACATGTAGAGTAGTAATCAAAAGTGCTTAGTGAACCTAGAGAGTCCTTGGTCAGGTAGTAGGCTAAGGACAGATATAGGTACACATAAAGAGAAGGAAAAAGTAGATCAAACTTTTATGCCTGATCTATCAGCATGTCACTTATATGTGGACAGTGATGACCTAGTGGCTCTAAGCAGAGCCTTGATAAGGAGCTTGGCATTCCATTAGTGGGTTACTCCTGGTGCAAGGAGAACCAGGTCTATTTTGAGGACACCTAGCAACGATCTAGGTGTACGCAGGTCTATGAGGATTAGATATGAAAGATCCCTGTCCCCATCGCGCAACAAATTCAGGGGTGCTAGCAGCGGAAGTAACACTTCTTGCGTGGGGTAGGATCCCTCACTCAAGGCCTCACCCACGGATATCCGAACAAGAGACAAATCCATCGGTTTTTCCAAAATCGAACCCGGAAAAACTTCCCTTGCCCGGAAAGCACGGGCGATTCCTCTAGGATAATTTTACTCTAACGTAGTAAAAAGCCTTAACTAACTGAACTGATCTGACCGAACCCGTAAGTCCCATAGTCAGATCAAGGAAAAGATTGCACTTGGATCATAGAGACCAACACTTTTTTCCTCATTGAGAGGCACAACCGTTGATTCTTTTCCATGGAACAATTTTTTATCCGGGATTTACTTCATCTATTGTACTATAACAGAATTGAGTCTCATTTTAGGGATCCATCAGTCCAGCCTATAGTCCCGTGGGTTAGCCAACCGCCCAACCACTATAGTGATGGGATTCAATTAGGAATTTGGTTAGGTTTTGTCTTGTCCCGAATACCAGGGATAAGAGTTCCCAGGCCCCCTAGTCGGATATTCATGCAAACTTAAAACTAGTCACACCACTTACACACCCCCAATATAAAATTGCCTTTTTCACAGATTCAGATGTCTTTAAAACAATCATTTAATGAAATCATAGTGTCACTGATCATAATCCTCAAAATCTCCAGTTGAATCCTTATTTCTAATCATTCCTTCATCGGTGTACCTATGGCATCATTGGCAAAACCAGAACACTCACCACCTGACCACTCAAGGGCCTTTTCGATGGTTCCTAGCTCATAGTACTCGGTAAAATATTAACATATCAAAATGGAATCTCCGTTGAAGATCAGCAAGATCAACCAACGGATCCATATAAAAGAGCCATGGACTCATCCGTTGAGGACCAGCAAGGTCAATCAACCAGATCCATGCTCGAATTCAGAAAACAACTCTTACTCCTTGTTCCAATATCTTCCACAATGCACGTGTGGGTATCTTCAGCGACCCAAAGCCCGAGCACCGTATGGTCAGCATCCTCTAGGATCCTTTGCAGGTCACCTGGCACTTCACTCATAGGCCGCTTCCTTGGTCCCTCATCCACCATACCGGAAGCTCACCATTTAAATCGAACCGAGGCTGGTCAAGACCCGACCTTGCTACGCGAGACGTCCTCCATTGACTATCCGTCATAGCTGGTTGCAACTTTATCAGATTAGGTCTCCATGACCTCATTCACAAGACGGTCAAAATGCTTCCCTAGCATTCTTGACTTAAAATAGTCTTTTAAAAAACAGGTCATAAATACAGTTTCTATAACAAACTCTCATCTTTCCACATTGTTCCTTATCAATCCACATTATTTAAATCACATCCATTTCATATGTATTCCCATTCTCATCCAATCACATCATTTTCACCTCAATTCAGATGACATTACATCTCATTTATTCACATCCCGATTCACATCACATTTATTCATATCCATCACATTCATTCTCACTACCATCCCATCACATCCCATTTTCACCTCAATTCAGATGACATTACATCTCATTTATTCACATCCCGATTCACATCACATTTATTCATATCCATCACATTCATTCTCACTACCATCCCATCACATACATTCTACCCACATAACATCTAATCACATCTATCCATATCATATCTCATTCATATACATCTCATCTCATCTATTCACCTCACATCTCATCACCTCTAGATGGATGTGAGAATAACACTTTTATAAAAATCCTTTTATGCATCTATTTATGCATAAAAATCATCTTTAATGAGAATAACACTTTTGAAATAAAAATAATTCCTTTATGCATCTTTCTATGCATAAAATCAATTTTAATGAAAATAACACTTTTGAAATAAAAATAAATCCTTTATGCATCTTTCTATGCATAAAATCAATTTTAATGAGAATAACACTTTTATAGTAAAAAATTTCCATTATGCATCTTTCTATGCATAGAAATTAAATTCAATGAAAACAACACTTTTATAATAAAAACTTCCATTATGCATCTTTCTATGCATAGAAATTAATTTTAATAATTAATATCAGTGATATCCATGCATATTCATAGGTGAATATGTACATGGAGTAAATTAGAATATTTCTTTTAGAATGCACAAACGGTGGGAATTACTCTTTTGGAATAACATAAAAATAAACTTTCTTTTCCACAAAATTCTAGAAAATTTTGCCATAACCTCCTTTGTATGGCTGACTATTTCTCATTTTTATCATTCCATTTTCAACTTAAATTAACCCCAATTAGATGTAAAGGACTCTAATCTACACAATTTTCAATTTCCAAGAGAGTAAACAATAAGAAAAGTTTAATTAATCTTTTTGTTAATCATTCTAGGATAAAGAAGGGCTAAATTGTAAAGAAGAGAAGGGGGTGGTCTTTTCATCAAGGCATAGCATTAGAATTTACTTCAATCAACTATAAAACAAGAAAATCAAGAAAACCATCGATTTAAAATTAAAAAGTAAGAAAAATATAGCTTACATGGAGTTGTAAGCTTTCCTTTGGCTTGAGGGATTGAAAGTTCTACTCTTGTTTGAAGCAAGAGCGGCCACCAATTACTTTGGAGAGGATTAACCCAAAAACAATTAAATTATCAAGAAAATTCAATGTAAATGGCTCTTGGTAGGAGCAGAGTAACAGTGCATAAACACCATTAAGCTTTTACAAAGGGGGAGGCTTCTATTTATAGGAAAAAGTGAGCCTCTAACCAAGCAAACTGATTCTAGAATTTTTCAGATCAGTTTGGTCAATTTGACCATTTTTGGGTTAGTTTAGCTTACTTTTTGGATCTAGTTGAAACAGGAGAGAGGAGAGATGAAAATATCTCATTATTTTTGAGTTTGAAACTCCTCCACACATGCGAAATAGGCACCTCCTTCATGAGGGGAGATCCCCACACTGAGGTGTCAAAAATGCATTGTTTCCTCTAAATATCTCTTAATTTTTAATAAATAAACCTTGTACTTAGTCAACTCTTCATCTTATGTGAGCATTTACTCATTTTTGGGGGGTTTTTCTTTTATTTTTCAATTTATCTCCTCCCTACATTTGGATTAATCTTATTGGTCCATAAGAACCTTAATTGGACCATAATCTAATTTTTTTTGAAAATCTGGACCCTTAGGCTAAGGTCCTTTTACCTATTTTCAATTAATTCCAATTGCACATTGGAAAGTTCTTTTTGAATTTTTGTTTCAAGGGAAATCATTTTAGACACTAGGAGGATTTTTATATCCAAAAATGTCTCAATTTTGAATTACCTCCCTCTAGACATTTTCTCTCTCTAGGCCAAAATAGGGTAAAACAGGATCTTTCTTTTATTTCAGAGAGGGGAATAATTATAAGATCAGAAGGGAAGGTTCTTACACCTGCACACCTCAAAAGCTCGAGGGAGGGATCTTACAAGATACCCTATTTGACAAATTGAGATATGACACATATACAACCCATTGTTATGCTTACATGGTTAAAGAAATGCAGGAGATGAGCCCACTTGTTTTGAGAAGGAACTTGGAAATAAAAATGGGAAGATGCCAAGAATGAGAAGATGGCAGCATTAGATGCGAATCCTTCCATGAGAAGATGGGAGCGTTAGATGCAAATGTTGCCACCATGAGAAGATGGTAGCATTAGATGCGAATGCAACATGGCAGTTAGTTCCTTTGCCAAAGGAAAAGAAGGCATTTAGATGTAATTGAGTGTATAAGGTCAAGCATAACTTAGCATTACTAAGGCAAGATGGGTTACACATAGATCTATGAGGAGACACTCATCCCAGTTGTAAGAATGGTAATCGTGAGAGCTGTCATTGCTATGGTTGTATAATGAAGGGTTGGTCTTTACTTCAGATGGATATAAAGAATGCAAGAAGAAGCATACATGATGTAGCCATCAGGTTATGAGAGTGATGCACACCCAGATTTTGTATATTGGCTAGGCACAATCTTCTAATCTTTAATATTTCACTATGCACGATCATTGGGAAGGTATTGGAATATCGACTTTTTTGCACACAGCACAATAGAACCCCTCCTTTTTGGTCACTTTTCCTTGCTATTTTGACTCGCCAACAAAGAGAAATATTTGTTGAAGGTTCTTCTTCTTTGGTCTTAACTCATACTAGGCTTAGCCATCTCTTCTTTCTTTTAAAATCACCAAATTGCCTCTACACTCCCCTTAAAATCTATCATTCTATAGCTTTGCAAGCAATTAAAAGACCAAAACACCCTCGTTTCCCAAAATCCCATCCCATAGATTTGAAAACTGAAGGACAAATTGAATTCTTTGCAAGATTTATAAGAATTGGAAAAATAAAAGCTCTTTTTACCTCTTTCTTCCACACAATTTTAAGACCAGCCACCTTCTTCTTCTTTTATAATTTCCTTCTAAAGCAAGCCTGCTTTTTTTTTTGGGCATATGCACCAATGAATGACCCTTTTTTTAGTCTAATTTATGGGGTAAAAGCTAGAAAAGTATATGGTGAGAGCTTGGCTCTAAGCTTTAGGAAGGATTAAGGAAGCTAATTGACACAAGATTATGCACAAAAATTGCATACACAACTAAGCTATGGTTCTTTCTTGATTCTCACTCTTTCCATCACTAAAAGAAGACCTATTGGCTGCACAAGATTTAAGATAGCAAGAAGCAAGAAAGTGGAAAAGAGAGAAAAAAGGAACACAACCTCCCTTTTGAAAAAGAGGAATTGTGCAACTTTTTTAACCACCCAAATTGCCTTTTCTTGATATTTTATTTATTCAAAAAGTATACATCTTGTAGCTTTCCTAAAGTTCTTACTAAGTTAAGGCTTTATTCTTCTACAAAGCTAAAGTTCCTATGCATTTCCAAAGAAAGGAGCAAATGTGTACAACATTTATAAATTTTGTAGACCTGCTATTATGCTAACACTTTCAACGTGCTCATGAAATATTATAATGAATTTTTATAATGGCAAAATTACCATGATAAATGATAAGGATAAATATATTTTCTCCGATGAAGAACACCTTGTTGATGCAATTTTTATACCAAAAATAGGGGTTCAACCATTGAAGAAGGATAGAAACCGTGCCTAGACTTTGTCTAGTAGACAAAAATGTATTGGAAGTCTACTACATAGCATTTCCCATTGCACGTATGAATAATCCAAATATCTGATAAGAGAGCTATATGTCAACAAATGGAGATTTTTGAGCTGACTGAAAATTGGAAAATGAAAGACCTGACATTATGCCCATAATATCATAGCTGAAATACAACAAAACTGACATCCATCATCAAAGGAGAAAATGGAGTTTTGGGCTTCAACTGGGAGCAAGGGGTTCTCTTCCACATAAGAAGACAGAAGTGGCTCCAACATCTCCTCAAGAGGTTCAGAGGTTTAGGAATGACAGAGATGGTGTGTGAAAGGATTCCACAGATAGGTTAATGGTGATTCAGGTGTTTCCAAGCAGATCTATCATCATTTGCCATGTAGTTCTCACAGTGAAGAAGTTTTTGGCTCAAAGGATTCAACTCTTGTAGTCGACCTCAGTAGAAGAAGAAGTGGGGTAGTGGTTTTAGTGGAGGAGGATCAACAGAGGAGTCAAAGAGTTGTCAGGTGTACCACCTAGCAACAGCTTAGCCGAGGGGAATGTCACGTGCACACCCTATTGGTGTACAAGTGACATGGCATTCTTAACATCCATCAGAATTAAGCAGATAGCATTCATGAGCATCAAGTATTATCCAGGCATGTTCAACAATTATTCCCTGTAGATCACATCATGAGCATCAGTGTAAGGGGTTGTTTTACAGCACCTACACCAGGTACATAAGGCATTTAGAGCATGTAGCATATTAGGTCGGGGCCTGTGGAACTAGCTGCCGACAGATTGTGGAAACAGCTGACAACATTTAAAGGGCTTTTTCTAGCATTTATGTGATGTGGAGGATCAGGCCGACAACAACTTATTGCCCGATCAGCATCATTATCCCATATATATTGAAGCGCATCCTTCATTCAGTCATATCTCCAGTCCTCTCACCGTTTATAGCCTATGGAGCAAGAAAAATCAGTAGCATATAGTTAGAATTTAGTATTGAGTAATTCAATCATCTCCTGCCTCCTACATAGAGGAAAGCCAGCATCTCAAGGGTGGATGTCACCATTGGACAAGGGAACATTCATCATCATCAGCATTCAGCATCTCTCTCTCTTCTCGAGATAGATATTCATCTAGGACAAGCATGGATATATTTATAGATCTTAATTGTAACCATTCATTTAATATAGCTACATTTCATTGCATTGACACTATTATCTATCTCTTAAGTATAATTAAGAGAAGTATAGTTAAGCCTAACGTTGTTTTACTACGATCGATCCCTCGCATGTCACATCCATCCACTATACAGATGGCGTCAAGGGCTAGCTGAGGTATGCTCTCTCTAGAGAGCATCAGCATCCTATGGTGGTGGAGAAGCAAAGATGGAATGTGATGGAGCTAGTGAGAAGTGTTGATGGCATTTCATGTGGATGGAGAGGTAGTAGTGTGTAGAGATGATGTAGGAGATGTAATACTAGTAAGGATACTCTGTAGATATGTGTGTGGTAGTTAGAGTGGAGGTAGTGTTTATAGGAGGGGGTCCTATGGCCACCACCACCATTAGTGAGGATGGAATTATTACGAGGATTATGTCGATGGTCTCCTCTGTAGTATAACTAGGACAATGGAGGCTATTGTATCTCTCCTAGTGGCCATGTGCTTCCAATACCTAGCAAAGCACAGTGTGGAGAGAGGTAATAGTAGGGATTGCCTATGTGGATATGGTGGCATGCTGAGAAGTGATGGTGTGGCTACCTTCTAGTGTTTTGTCTTATTGAAGTTCTAAGTTCCCCTTGGACCCTCCTCTGGCTTAGAGGTGTCCTTGGAAGACTCAGACTTGGAATCCTTGACATAGTCTATAGCTTCTTCGGTGGGGTCTTCCTTGTCCCTGCTCAAAGTTTGCAGTAGCTGTGAAGTAGAAATGGTTGAGGTGGTGTAGGCACCTTGGTTATGGTGCTTTGTTAGGTGCCTTGAGGCTGCAGTAGTAGCAGCAACGCAAAATATTTTGGCAAAACAGATGAAGAGAGAGGGGTGGTTATGACAAAGGTTTTGGGTACATTCGTGAGAAAGAGGATGTGGTTGTGAAGGTGTTTACACCTTAAAGCACTCCAAGCGGACAACAAAGTTAAAGGGGTTGTAGGTACCATTCAGTGCCTATGGTAGATGCTCATAAGATGCCAAGGTAGGCTTCATAGGAAGTATGCCCCGGCCCACCTATGTAGAGATAGCACGGACACCGTGCCTATGGTAGGTAGGTACATAGAGCATGATGTTAACCTCACTATGGCCCAGGTCCAATGCAAACCCTTTAGTATAGAAATGATGTGCCCCCAGCAACAACAAGAATCCGTGTGTGGCAAAACAAGAAAGACACATTTGAATGGGTTGAGGCAAAGATGTTAGCTCTACATCTGGTGAGGATCAAATCTAGTCATTCCTTTCTTCCCATTGAAGTTTGTGAAATGATCTAAGAAGACCCTTGTAAAATCATTCACACGAACTCCTAAAAAAGGTGGATGATAATTCTCTCTTAAAGGTGGTTGATGCATTGCATAACCTAAAAGGCATTGTAGTTTGTCTATCTCACCTATTTCTACCTGGATATACCCAGTGAAGCCATCCATGAAAGAGTATATTATGTACCCAACTACATCATCTAGAACTCTATCAATGTAGGGTAGAGGGAAACCATCTTTGACAGTGGCCTAGTTCAAGGGTCTGAAGTCCATGCACACCCTTATTTTATTACTCTTGTTCTTTGGAGTAACCACTACGGGTGACAACCACTCAAAGTGTCCAATACGGGAAATGATACCGAGTGCCTCCATCTTCTCCAAATATTCCTTTACTATCTTGTACTTTGGGTTGGGCTTGTGTGAAGGTCTCTTCTCTAGTTTGGGGTGGTCCTTAAGTGGTATCTGGTACTAATGGTTGAGGGCACCCCACCAAGTCTTGCTAAGTTTAGGCAAATACATCCTTATGCCTATATATGAAATCTTTCATCTGTTTTATTACATCCTCATGTTCCCATACCCATGATGCAATCTTAACTGGTTTAGGGTCCTCTTCTGTGCCTAAGTTTAGTTCCCTTACCTCATCTTGGTAGGAGTTCTCAAGTACCTCTCCTCCATTAGTGGCCAAGTCTTCCAATAGTTCCCTTACCTCATCTTGGTAGGAGTTCTTAGGTACCTCTCGTCCATTGGTGGTCAACTCTTCCAGTGGTTTGGGTCAAAGTATGGGTATGACTTGATAGGAAAGTCTCCCACCCTTTCCTCCGTCCATGTAGCTCCTCTATTATTATAGGTTGTGTGTTTTCCTCACTTGTGCTTCCTTTTTTCTTCCTTTTCCTATATGGTTTTGGTGCAGCCGGCTCTCTAAGGCTTGTAGTGGGTTGTACCATTATTTTCTTTTTCTTACCCTTCTTTGCTTTCTTTGAGTAAGTTGCATGTTCCCCTAAGCTAAGTGGTTAACATAAGCCCATTCCATTATCTATCTCAATTGTCTCTTCTTGTACCCCTTCCTCTAGGCTAAGTGGTTCACATAGACCCATGCCATTATCTATCTCAATTGTCTCTTTTTATACCTCTTCCCTTTTGTGAATCCTCAATTTCAACTACTTCCACCATGTTACACTGCAAGTCTCCCAATGCACCAAGCCAATCGAATAAGGGCTGGTCTATGTGTGACTCTAACACTACTACATCTGAGCTCACACCTGAATCTTTTTTTTGTGTCATTTCTGTGCCATGGGGATGAGAAGGTGCAAGTGTCACAATCTATGTTGCCCATTCCTTTGATTATCATTACCTGGGCTTTGCATGAGAGGAACCAACATGTTTTACCATGGCACATGCAATGTGTCATGCCCCCTATCATGTTTTGCCCATGCTACTCTTAACCGCGGTCTACCGAGGATTAGTGGTTGGCAGCATGAAGTAGGATTAGGAGAGGATTAGTAGGTAGGCACCATGGAGCGGGATGTCTACTACCACCAAATTTTCCATGAAGGATGACCCTTGAATTTTGGTAGACTTCCACTATGCCTAGTGGAGAAGTTGGTTGGGCGAGTGATCCTCAATCCTACCCATGTTTTGGTGGGCCTTTGGCAAGATATTCACAACTAAACCTCCATATACTATAGCACCTTTGATGCTTCTTTCATTGATGTGTAATGTCAATCTTGAGCTCATTCCATATGTGATGGTGGCACTTATCAAGCATACCTAAATTGGAGGTGGGAAGTCTTGGCCCTAACAAAAGGACTATGGTACACCCCCCCATTTGTCTATTAGTTCCTTCAGGTGTTCCCTTATGCTTGGGTTGAAGTTGCATAACTGTGGTAGGCTTACCTTAACCTGGCATCCTTTATGTATCACATCCCACCTTCCTCCTCATGGGGAGAGAGAAGTTTAACCTAGGTTGAGGTTGCATAATTGTGGTAGGCTTACCTTAACCTAGGTTGAGGTTGCATAACTATGGTAGGCTTACCTTAACTGGCATCCTTTTAGTATCACATCCCACCTTTCCCCTGATGGAGAGGGTAGCTCCAATGTTGGTTTACATTGTAGGTCCTCCATGGCGCTCAAGAAGGCTCTCTCTATCAGGTGCTGCTGGGGTATGGGCTTGGCTACATTGGTGTAAGATGGTTAGGAGTGCAATTAGGTTGGTACCTACACTTGATCCTATTTACTAGTGCTAGCTCCTTTGTTGTAGGTAGGTGCTTTTGCTTTGCCTTGTGACCTAGTGACTACCATAGAGGATTGGTCAGTGGGTAGGAGTGAAGGTAAGTTTATTGGGTGCACACTTAGCTAGTGGGGGTAAGTTTATTGGGTGCACACTTAGTAATGGGGGTATGGGGGTGGAATGCCCAGTGAATATGTGAATCTCGCTATTCCCTACTGGAGAGTTGTGTAGTAGTAGGCTAAATATGGGCTCCTATCTGATCATGAGGACCTATGACATCAACAAACTGGGAGGCTGATGGGGCAGAATAAAAGTCTACCATGTATGTAGTAGCATGTGACATAGGTTTGTTGCCTTTAGCAGATGATGCAACTGGCTGTAGTAAGAGGCTAGATATGGGCTCCTATCTGATCATGAGGACCTATGACATCAACAAAATGGGAGGATGATGGGGCAGAATAAAAGTCTACCATGTATGTAGTAGCATGTGACATAGGTTCGTTGCCTTTAGTAGGTGATGCAACTGGCTATAGTGGTGCGGGCAATGCTTGGTGTAGTGATCCTTGGAGTCTAGATAGTTCTTGCATGGGGGTGCTTGCATGGTAGTGATATGCTCCAATCCTATTAGCAAAGTACTAGCCTTGTCCTTCTTGGAGGTTCCCTTGGTGCGGAATCACTATATCTTGGGGGTTCCCTTGGTGTGCAGAGCTACCATACCTTGGCCTGTAGGTGTCAGTGGCATAAACTAGTGGAGGGAATGGAGGTGATGGTGTATGCTCTTGATAAGCCCCATGTGGAGTGTACCTGCATGGCATGAGGTAGTGAGGGGTTGGGTTGTATGGGGGGCATATGGGGTGCTAGGCTTACCATGTAATGTTTAACCATATGCACTAGGTTATGTATCTTCCTGAATCCTTTCATGAAGCAACATTCATTTGCATCATAACCTAGTTTCGCACAAAATGTGCAATACTTTATTTAAGAGCAGTTTGATATGGAGTGGCCCGTGCTAGTGGCATGAAGTGCACCATGATCTTATCCTTTGCTCCTGCACTTTTAGGTCTTCAACCTTATTTATGAGTTGCCTTATGAGCTCTTTGTGCTCATTTCTCTACTTTTGTGTCCTCATTTCCTATAGATCTTACTTTTATCAAAGTACCCTGTCAATATAAGTTGCATAGTGGGGGCAAGAGTGGTAGTGTTTGCTTCTCTTTCTGCCATCTTTCTTGCACTTTCGGATTGAGTGGCTGCTTTTTGGAATTATTTTGATGTTGCAGTGGGTTTCACTGTGTCTCTCCATTTATGTTGGGTGGTGCTTGGTAGAGGTTGCATTACCCATTGCTTTAGCATGAACTCCCTCGGGTTAGATGGTAGCCTTGACACAAGCACCTTGACCCTAGTGATTAGTTTTGGCAGTTCTGGAAGAGTCTCTCCTTTAAGAATTTGAAGATTAGAAATTTCTTGTACTATCATATCATGAAAATTATCTGGCTTCAAGGTCCTCAAGAACCCGTCTCCAAGTTGATCCCAAGTAGCACAGTGGTGTGCTGGGTGCTGGTTGTCCCACTTGTCTAGGGTGGATGGGAAAAGAACGATATAGGCATCTTCTCTCTCTAGCCCTCTCACTTTTCTCACTTTACAAGAATTTATGAATGCAAGAGGTGTAAAGCCAGGAACAAGACTCTATATATAGTGGATTCTCTCATGGGAAGCATACTCTGCAAGAGGTGTAAAGCTGGGAACATGATTGTATTATCACTGCACCAAGCTAGCTCAAGGAGAGGGAATACGCATGTTTTCAAACATAATATAAGATTCAATCCATGGCCATACTGAAGTCTCTCTCACAATGCCTATAATTCATTAGCTTATTAGAGAGCTTTAAGGCTCTTAAAGTCTGTAGTACCCACATAATTTAAGAGAGATTGCTAGAGAATGCAATAGCTTTATTAGAGAGATTTAAGGATCTTAAACTATGCAGTACCTATAATACAATGAGAGAGTGCCAAAGAAAAAAAGTTCAACATTAAGAGGGAATGTTAAAAAAAAACTTTAAGAAAAGAACTAGGATTTACAACACAAGTAGAGTCCATCATAATGTATAGAAATCGACTTATATATAAAATAAGTGGATAATTGACTTATATACAAAGTAAGTGGATAATTGAATGGCCATTCACATGTTCCCATAGAAACTTAGTTCGCTTATATCATAGCTTCTGCTGTATTCCTTTATTCTTTATCAGCACAATATTTAAAGTATTAGCCTATGCACATTTATGGGCACACCCCCCTTGTGCTATCTTGGGATATAGATATAATGTGTTCTATGTGTTGGCGTTGCTGAAATTTACCATTGCAGAGTGTGTTGTCTCTCATGTGCAACCACAAAACCTTTGACTTCCTTAAGCTTTGCCTTGAATTTGCATTACATAATATTGTTGACACAAGTCACTCATAATAATGTTGATTAGGTTAGCATCATCATGTTCTTGTATTTACAGTTGATAGAGGGTGGTGTGTAGAGTTGTGAAGAGTTTATAAGGATTACACGATGGAGCCTTGTGTACCTTCATTTTAACATTGCTCTTGTTTTATGTCCTTAGGTGTATCCACATTCTTGAAGATTGCCTCTAAACCTTATTATCTATTAGATTTTCCTAGTTCTTACATCTTTAGGAAGGCCTAACCTCACGATTCTTAAAATATAACTTCAAACCCTTGCATAATGTGAGTGGCACTTGTAACTTGATAATTTTCATGACGATTAGTACACTCTAGGTTTCCTTTTTATGTGATAAGCATGATATTTGTTGATAGGCCTTATGACGTGAGCTTTAGAAGTAGGGTTCCACATATTATCTTGATTGCCTTGGGTAGGAGTACACCTCTAGTATAAGGGGTTTGACTAAAGTATTCAAGCATGTATCTTGATTGCCTTGGGTAGGAGTACATATTAAATTGTGCTATAGAGACCCACCTCTAGTATAAGGGGTTTGACTAAAGTATTCAAGCATGTACTATAACCAAATCTCTATATGCTTGCTCTTAAAGTGGTAAATGCAAGTACTATAAGGTGGTGTATTTTAAAGTACAAGTGTATAAGAAAAATGACAGTCCAAACTTTTCCCTTCAAATGAAATAATGGGGATACCCTTTCCTTAGTTTTGAAGACTACGAAACACTTCTAGGGCTTTTTATCCTTTAGATAAAACAAATTCATCCTTTAAAAAGAAGGCTTTAGTTAAAAAAGTTATTAAGAGTGCCCTTCCAAATTATAAGGAGAAAATTGCTAACCCAGACTTTTCCCTTCAAATGAAGTTATGAGGTTGAAAACTTTGAAACCCTTCTTAGGGTTTTTTACCCTTTAGATAAGGCCAACAAAAATTGAACCCTTCAAAAGAATGGCTTCACTTGAAAAACTATGAAGGGTGCTCACTTGCAAATTAAAGAATGGCTTCACTTGAAAAACTATTAAGGGTGCATGCTTCCAAATTAAAAGGAAAAAATGAAATAATCAGGCTACCATTGAAAACCAAGACATGGGCTACATTTTTAAGTAAGTGCATGCTTACATTTAGGAAGAAACATAATTGCATGTCCTTCCAAATATTGATGTAAAGATACAAATTTGAATTATTCCACAAAAGCTGATGTTAAATATTTATGACACTTTTTGTAAGAAAAGTTAATGTATCAAATTCAAGCTTATTGTTCCATTTTAGAAGGTTAGAATTATTTCACAAAATTTGAATATCATATATTTATTATATCTATTTGTATTTTTTTGTCTTCTTTTTGAAGTGATGATGCTTACAATTCACTTTTGAAGTGATGATGCTTACAATTCACTTTTTGTAAGAAAAGTTCATGTTTGAAATTCAATGTAGCTTGGACTTGCGTGGGCATCTACCTAGGAAGGTGCAGCCATACAATGCTCGCAAAAACATATATTTCCAACAAATCAAAATAAGGCCAAATTTTAAAACTATCCACTGTCCGATTTTATAACTAAAATAAATAAAAAATCATTCCTTAAGATAAGAGAGCTACTTAAAATCTCAGCTAATTTTTCTTAATTCTGGCTGGTAAAAATACACTAGAATGCCATTTTTTTGCGAGCATTGGAGCCATATATGCAAGCTTTAGAAAGGATGAGAATGTAAAATAAATGTTTGCACAAATTCTTCAATGCAGGCACCTATATCTAGGCTAAATAGATGTACACACCTAGATCCAAACTGTAGGCTCCTAGATCTATAAGACTTGAGTAAGGCCATGTAGAGCTTGACCCTACAACAAGAGGTTGTAGGGAAGAAAACGCATGTCCCTACAACAAGAGGTTTTTTTCTTCCCACCTCTTGTACAAGAGGAAGGAAAGAAGATGTAGAAGCCCATCAAGGATACCCTCAACATTGTCTTGCACCTCTCCATCCTACGTTTCTCAACCCTTCAACATTGATTGATTTCTCAACCCTTCAACTACCTCTTTAAATGCTTGATTGAATTCGCACCAATCAAATTGTTTTGCTCTACCTGCAATTTTCTTCTACCTTTTTAGTACATTTATCACTTTTCTCTCAGCACTTTTCCTTCTCGTGCCTTGTGCTGGTATAGGGACAAGACCACTTCTTGCTTTAAGATTTTCAAGAGAGGATGGGAAGAGGCTTCAAGAGGTATGGAAGAGAGGGTATGGCCCTGGTATAGGGACAAGACCACTTCTTGCTCCAAGATTTCCAAGAGAGAATGGGAAGAGGCTTCGAGTGGCAGAGAGGTGGGGGCGCTCTCTGATGTAGATTACAATGTAGTGGAAGGACACTCATTTGCAAAGGGGAATTCGCAACGTCTATAGGCGTCTTATTGTTAAGGAAATCTTGACAAGTTTTGGCGGTTAAAAAAAGGGAGGGAAGTATTCAAAACTCTCTTTGATAGGTCTTCGAAAAACAAGTTATTTCCCTAAAAGTGAAAAACTTTTATAAAATTATTTATAAAAAAAATATTAAAATAAAAGTTTTGGTTCTATAACTTGTGCCTTCGAAAAACAAGTAATTTCCCTAAAAGTGAAAAACTTTTATAAAATTATTTATAAAAAAAATATTAAAATAAAAGTTTTGGTTCTATAACTTGTACCTTCAAGTTTTAAATTTAAAGGTATTTTTCAAAATATGCAGGACAGTACATAACTTACAAGCAGCTTCCAGAAGAAATTGCAGCTTTTCATAAAGGCCAAGGCCCGTTTCACACAAACAGACTGGTTGGCATTGCCCAGGCACGTCTGAAACCAGGATCTGCTCCTCCGAGTACCCTGCAGTCGCGAGGCATGCTTGCACGTTTCTGAAGAAAATTGGCCAGGTTTGCACGTTGCTTATCAATGGGGCAACACCATAATAAAGTAGATAATGATTTATTTCTATCAGACGGATCTCTGCGTGCGTGCGGGTGTGTAAATGACTGAAAAGAGAGCGAGAGCGAGAGAGAGAGAGAGAGAGAGAGAGAGAGAGAGAGAGACCCACCTTCGTGTGCCTGTCTCACAGATGAGCATTTTGGTGACATTTACTTCCTTAATTGAGGCCAATTTGCAGGGACGAGGCTGATCATTTGGACCCAATTCTTCCATGGTACTTGCCTTTTGGCTAAAAGAAATTTGTCAGCATAATTGTGCGGCTAGATTTTTTTCTCAGAGAAAGTGTGGGTCTTGGCAGAGACTCATTTCTTGCTTTTCATGATACTGTAGGCAAAGATTTGAAGTGGCGATTAGGGTCCCTACGGAGAGATTAGCAAGCGTTTGAAGGGTTGATTGGGGTCTGGGTTATAAGGGTTTGAAGGGGTAATTTGGATCTCAACAAGAGACCCACTCTGAGCTGAAGTAATGGGTTTCGCTAAGAAATCCTCTTTGCCCTAATCTCTGTCTTAACAGAAACCCGCTCTAAGTATCAAGGGGTAACTTGGGTCTCAGCAGAGACCAACTTTGTATTGCTCTTCTTTGTTCTTAAGCTGCATTAGCAAAGACTAGCAGAAAGGCAGGTAGCTTAGAAGGTCTTCGTTAGCAGGAAAATGCAGTGGAGAGCAAGAAGATGTTGCAAATCTACCATCACCAGCAGCAGCAGCAACAAGGTAGGGCTATGCAGAGGAAAAGATTGGCAACAAGATCAAGATTGATCCGTGGAAGGGTCCAACGGGCAGCGGCATGGATTTAACCCTGTGTCTGGGTGATAAAGTGGTATTGAGAATACTGGGTCTTCTTCCCCACTCTCCATATCCATACTCTCAAGTGTGCAAGAGATGGCTTAGGCTGCAAGGACTGCTTCGCAGAGCCATCAAGGTCATGGACTGGAAGTTTTTAGAAAGTGGGCGCATGTCATGGAGGTTTCCCAACCTTGCAGACATTGACCTCACTTTGGCTTGCCTCTCTGCTGTGCCTAAAAGTCCCAGCTCCATCAATGTCCTCTTCACACACCAATGCCTAACGATTCACCTAGACATTGATGCGTTTGATCCTCAATCAATTGAGCAGTTCATCCAAGACCAGCAGTTGCACTCTTCTACCCTTGACAAGGGCCTGAAGATCTTGGCTGATGCCTGCCCAGATCTGCAGAGGCTGTGTGTTGTTGATGCCAGAAAGCCCACCAGTGTGGAGATCGATGCCTCCAGCTGTGACACAGATGGCTCAGTATCTGGCAAGGATCTTCCCTCCAATGATGAACATGGTGAGAAGCCATCAAACTTGAGGCTTGTAGATATACATTTCAAGCAAGATCAAAACAGTAGTCCAGCCCAGAGTGATGAAAATTGTAACAGCTTGAAATCTGCAAACCAAGGTTTAGTTCATGACAACCATCATAGCTCCGACCATGGACTCTCTCACATAGCGCGGAACTGCCTCACCCTCCAAGAGCTGGAACTTCACCAGTGCTCTGATGAGTCCTTAAGTGCAATCTCAGCATGTAAAAACCTGCAGATTATGCGGCTCATAGGCTCTGTGAGTGATTTTTACCACTGCCCATTCACTGACATCGGACTCACCATTCTAGCCCGGAGCTGTAACCGCCTTGTGAAGCTAGATTTGAGTGGCTGTGAAGCTAGCTATGATGGGATAGCTGCCATTGGGCAATGTTGTATGATGTTGGAGGAGCTGACACTCTCCAATCAAGGATTTTATGATGGATGGGTTGCCGCCCTCTCATTCTGCAGCTGCCTCAAGACTCTCCGGCTACAGAATTGCAAGCGGATCGACCCTGTTCCTGGACCTTTGGAGCACCTTGAGCACTGCATTGCATTGGAGCATTTGCAGCTAGTGAGATGCAATCTCAGAGATGAAGCGGGGTTTCATGCTCTTATGATGGTTAGCATGAATATCAGAGAGCTTGAGCTCCAAGATTGTTGGGGGTTGGATGACGAAACCTTCTGTGTAGCAGCAACTTGCAGGTAAAGGGACACAATTGCATTGTATGCATCTTTGTGTCTACAACACCAGGCTTGTAAAAAAATGATGATTATGGCTTGTGGCTTTGCTTGTGTACAGGCATGTAAAGCTTCTTTCTTTAGAGGGATGCTCGCCTTTGACAACACTAGGCTTAGAGATGGTAGTGTTGACATACAAGGAGCTTCAAGCACTTCGAGTGGTCTTTTGCAACAACATCAAAGACTCTGAAATAAGTCCGGCTCTTGCTCTCCAATTTTGCACTCTGAAGGAGCTCAAGTGGCGCCCAGATGCCAAGTCTCTTCTTTCCATGAGCTTCACAGGGACAGGTGTGGGGCAGCAAGGTGGCAAGTTCTTCAAGAAAGGGGGGCCTAGTTAAGGAAGGTATGCACAAGCTTGGAATGCACCATGCAGTAAACTTGGCCTTAGCTCTTATATGCTATGATGATTGAGTATGATGAGAGTTTACATGTCACACAATTGGATTCTTGGTTTGATCCATGAGTACTTGAAAGCATCATTGAGTCTTTGTATCTAATGCAATTCCAAACCATTTGGCAAGAAAATACATATATAGTCTATTAGCCAGTTAAGTGTGTCATTGCTTCTTGATTTCAAGGTTGTGATTGTTTTTGGAGCAATTCGTGGATATGGGGTGTTTACAGGAAGTGTGTGGGAAACACCATCTGTCCTTTGCAAAGTTGGGGAGTGTTTACAGGAAGTGTGTGGGGTGCACCATCTGTCCTCGAATTTGCAAAGCAATCAGAGTGGAGTTCCTGGACCTTATGCATGCATTTATCACATCAAATGTAATTTGCTTTCTTATCTAGTCCATATGATAGGACTTCACTGTGACGAAGGCTTGCTTGCAGCTTGAGGGCCATTGAGATGGTTGCAGTCACAGCAAGGAACAGTGTACAAGCTGGCAGGGGGTATTAACAGAGTAAGATGGCCACCTTGCTCATTAAGTCTCTGCTCTTCACTCAGCACTGTATGGTTATCAGGTGTCAAAAACTCTTCATTGCATGGCCAGGTGCCTTCCTATTTTGCTGAAATGGCATCTACTGATTGGCACCAAGGGGGGCTTCAGACGTAGCCTCTTGGACAGGGTCCCAGGGCTGTCCAGGTGCGCTTTCACAAGCAGGCTGGTCAACGTATTACACTTTATTTGTGAGTCTAGGAAAGCAACGAGCGTAGCTTAGGGGTTTCTAGGGCTCCTTTCTGTGATCTGATTTGGCAACTTGTTGCTCTAGATATGGTTCCCCTACTGTAGTATATCTTTCATCTGTCACCTCCTGGAGGGATTGGTTGAGCTTATTATCGAGTTTTTGACCATGGGTTTCTGGGCAGCTTTCTTAGCGAGTATGTTAGGTCAGATGGGGGCAGAGTTGTAACTGCAAAAGATGACTAAGTAGCTACTTTGGCCACATAAATTAAGATGCATTTATCTCCTGCACTGACCACAAACAAAGTGGGTGATCCAGTCTTGCTATTCAATTCGTGGATGGGTCTGCATCCCCACACGAAAGCTGAAGCTTAGCATATCTGTACCCGATTTGAAACAAGATCCTTCTGCCTTAAAAGGCTAAGTACAAACTCGTGTCCAAGTATGGAGTGAGGATCAAAGAACAAAAAAAGGGGAAGGATGCGCGTCTCCTCTGGTTGGTTGCTGAAACCGATCCCGTCAAGTGGGAATAGACTTCGTTGGACACCCACACATAAATAGCACAACTTAAATATCACAATATGAATGGACAACTCAAAACAACTGAAAACTGAAATGAAATGAAATGATGATCAATGGACACCAGCACTGGGCCAGAACGGGCCGAACCCCCCCCTCAATATATGATATATTATTGGGAGTATTTAAGTGATACAATGCTCCGTGGGTTCAATGAACTAGATGATGTCCATGTACAACTGAGATGAATACAGTTACCAAACAAGAGACTTAAAGTAGATGTTCGAAGGAGAGCGATCCACTTGAAGAAGTCTAATCTCTACGGTCCTGTGCCTTCACTGGAATCCGCAGAGAGTGCCCCACTGGTGTTCCAGGACCACGCACAAATAGGCGCTCCCGTACTAACGCGTGGCTCTCCCGATCTTAGCACCCATGGACTGTGGTTCTCCAGAAGCTTGGACTACCCGGCACCGAACGGGTGTTAGTTGCAGAGAGTATCCCTTGTAAGATTTACACCAAAGACCTTTGTTTGAATCTCAATCCACTTACCTTGTAAAATAATGGATATGGCCTTCAGTAGTACTAGGCACCCACGTATGAAAAGAGAGAAGTCTTTATTATTGCAGTTGTTGCCAGCTTGAGAGATGGGGGAATGAACTGCTAGCAGAGCTGCCCGACAGTACGGGGAGCTGGAGTCGCCTGTGCGCAAGCTGGATAGAAGTCCTGTGTGTGCAAGGTGAGAGATGGGAACCTGTGCGCAACCATGCAGCCGCCTGTGGGCAAGCGACAGAGGAGACCTGCGCAGCCACCTGCGTGTAGCCGCCTGTGCACAGTCGTCTCTAGCAGGATGAAGAGATGGCTAGGCGCAGTCGCCTATGGGCAGTCGCTTGCAAAGCAAGGAGAGAGATGGGAGAAGAACCTGTGCGAAGTCACTTGCAAGACAAGAGGATGGTGGCCTGTGCGCATCCGCCTGCTTGCAGAGCAAGATGAAGAGAGACCTGTGCGCAAGAGTAAGCAGAGTCGCTTGTGGGCCAGCGCCGAATCAAAACTTTGGGTGCAGCCGTCTTGCAGGTAAACGATGGAGAGGTCGCTTGGCCAGATGAGAGAGAAGGTGGCCATGCATAGCCGCTTTTATGCAAGAGAAGTATCACGCCTAATTTGCATGGAGGGGCACACAACGAACAGCTGGCCGGCCCACCTGAATCGCATGGAGGCGGCCAGTTCCAAAGTCCCAAGGGGGGGTGGGTAGGTGGCCATGCACCCACCCCCACACACATGAGTAAGTGAGGGGTTTCCTCCCCACCATGGGCCATACGTTGGTGCCCATAATGGGTGCCCACCCTACCAAGGGCATAATGAGATATTGGGGAGGGTGCCCACTCATTAATGAGTGTGAACCTGCAATCTTACAAAAACAAAGGTTAAAAAGAATGCTATAAAATAAACAAATGCAATACACTTACCACCTGTTCACACGCAACAAAAATCGTCAGAAGACAGAGCAAACTTCACGACTCACTAGCAAGCGTTCCCGCTTAGTAAGTGGCACGTCAAATAGGCAAACACAAGAATACAAGTCACGCGAAGACAGTTCTAGGCATGCAAACATGAATGCATGTGCAAACAGTATCATGGACATATCTCCCGTTCATGGAACAAGTACTAAACATTTCTGTCGGGCACAATGATGGCACGACAGAAAACATAAATCCCGGTCTTCCTATGGAGTGACAGTCCCATGGGTAAGGCACAGATCTAGGCATGAGCCTTCCTATGGAGTGACAGTCCCATAGGCAAGACACGGCCCAAATACTGGCTCTTCCATGGCGTGACAATCCCATGGATAGAACACAGTCCAGGTCATACACGGGTGGCACCAGTCTGGCTCCCGTCCATGTTATGCAAAATACTGGCCCCTTCACATGAGACACCGGCCTGGCCTCAAGTGAACGAGACACAAATCTGGAGATGGACCAAATGGTCGGCCAATTGGTGACATTCCCCCCGGCTTCTAAATAGTTGTCCTCAACTCAAACGCCTCAAGATATGCCTGCAACAACAACTGTGGGTAATCAACAAAATAATCCTCGTTTACCCACTTTGCATCAATGGGTAAATAATTCTTGAACTTCACAAGGTATCTCCTGGAAAGCTTTCCTTCTGGTAGCTTTCTCTCCTTGTGAAAGACAATCTGTTCTGGCTGGAGGATCTCCTCAAGCTCATCAATCTCTGGCGGATCTTCTGTGATAGGCTAGTCAGGATCTGGCCCGCGACATATTTCCGCAAGAGACTCACATGAAATGCATTGTGAATCTTCCAATGACTAGGTAGAGCAATCCTGTATGACACCTCATTGATCTTTTGAATCACCTTGAAGGGTCCATAATAGCGAGGAGAAAGCTTAGGATATGATCCTTCTCGTCCTGGCCTCTTCTGAAGCCTAGCTTTCTCAAATTTCAGCAAAACCCAATCACCTTCTTTGAGTTGCATGTCCCTTCTATGCTTGTCAGCAGCCATTTTATGCTTATCTTATGACCTTGCAATGGCTATCCGTACCTGAGCAAAGGCTACATCCAAGTCACGAACATACTCGTCAGCTGCAAAAATGTCATCCTTTGTACGAAGGATGGGTGGTAAGACCACTCTGCCATAAATAATCTCAAACGGGGCCTTTCCTGTGGAGGCATGGATCGCATTGTTGTAGGCAAACTCAACAAGTGGAAGATACTTCTCCCATGCAGTCTTTTGATCTGCCACATAACACTTTAACAAATCCAACACGGTTGAATTTGCAGCTTCACTTTGGCCATCCGTTTGGGGATGATAAGTTGATGAAAACTCAAGTTTAGTGCCCATGTTATAAAATAAAGCCCTCCTGAAGAGGCTCGTAGTCCTGGGATCTCTATCCCCAACAATGGATTTAGGCATACCATGATGCTTGAAAATATTAGCAAGAAAAAGCAACTTTAATGGTTTTCTTGATAGGCAAGAAATGAGCTTGCTTGCTAAACCTGTCTACAATGGTCCAAATAGCATCATTCCCATGCTGGGATCTAGGCAAGTCCATTATAAAATCCATAGTAATACTTTCCCATGGCTGCGAGGGAATAGGCAATGGTTGAAGCAAACCTGGAGGCTTTTGCCTGTCAAATTTCACCTTTTGGCAAGTAATACATGCACGTACATATGCCTCAATGTCTTTACGCATGCTTGGCCAAAAGAAATATCTCTCAATCATGCATGTAGTGGGCATGATACCTCTATGACCAGCATAAGGTGGAGCGTGACATTCCTCCATAACCTTTGGATGCATATCCTGCACTACACATAAGCAGTTATCCTTCATAAGATAACCCTCTTTGATTACATAAGAGGCATGTGAGTGACCAGCCATCAAATCAGTCCATATATGGCAAAAATTAGCATCCAAATGATACAAATCTCGCATATCAGATAAGTCTTCATGAGAGGCCACTGAGACTGCAGCCACATAAGGCCTCCTGGATAATGCATCTGCCACCACATTTTTCTTTCCTGGAGTATGCACAATCAAAAAATGAAACATGGAAAGAAAGTTTGCCATTCTCATCTGCTTCTCCGAAAGCTTTGTTTGAGATAGAAAGTATCTCAAGCTTTGATGATCTGTCTTGACTACAAATTTAGCCCCAAGAAGATAATGTTTCCATATCTTTAAGGCATGAATTACAACCAAGAGCTCTTTCTCATAGATATCCATATGAAGCTCAGCATCATGCAAACGACGGCTCTCATATGCAATTGCATGCCCGTCTTGATTTAGGACAGCCCCTATACAATCGCCACAAGCATCACATTCCACTATGAATGACCTTAGCAAGTCAGGAACAATCAATACGGGTCCACATATGATAGCATGCTTGAGTTGCAAGAAGGCATCCTGTTCTTTTGGAGTCCATTTGAAAGTGGTTTTCTTCTTTGTGAGATCATGTAGAGGGGTGGCTATCATAGCAAAATGCCTCATGAAACGCCTATAGTATGAACATAATCCCTGAAAACTACGTACTTGATGTACATTTTGCAACTCTGGCCAATTCCGAATGGTTTCTATCTTGGCAGGATTAATCTGCTCCATGATCTCTTCTTGTTGTGCGGCACTCACACGGTATGCGGGTTGGTTAGGTGGAGAATTGCCTGGCACAAGTTCTATGCGATGATCCTCGGGCCTTTGAGGAGGTAATTCACCTGGCAATGCATCAGGAAAACAATCTTTGAATGCATGAAGAAAATTCAGCCTATCATGAGTCAAAGCATCCACATTTTGATGACTTGGTACAATGTTATCACACGAACAAAAACCAAGTATGCAGAAAGACTCTTTTTCATTGCTTTATTAATCTGGATGTGAGATACAAGTGGGATGGAATCCCCTTCCTTGTCGGCATCAATGACATGCATGCGGCCTCTATGCATAAAAGAAATCATGTTTGTCTTGTACTCTTTACGGGGCTCAAGCCTATGATGCCATGGCTTTGCCAAGCAATACATCACATCCATTAAGTGGTGCAACTAAGAAATGCTCATGATCAAGGTAACCCTGGATATGTATGCGCAACTTCCCTATTAGTGGGGTCCCATGTTCTCAACCTCAATACCCAAGGCAGCTGCCATCTGAATAGAGATGAAGTTGTCGGTTGCACAATCATCAAACATAAATAAGGCGGGCTGATCCTTGATTTGACCCCATGATTTGCATACCATCCATTCTTTTGCATCATGTTTTGTGTTTCCCTGCACATCGAGAACTGCATGCACATTAGCCTTGATTTGCTTGTCCTCATGCTTTGGTTTGCAGTCAGGGCATTGTCTAAACATGTGCTCTTTGTTGCCACAAGAAAAACATTTCCCCTCCTTGGCATATTGCTCCCTTTGCTCAGGGGTCAAACCAAATTTGTTCTTCTTTGGCCCATGATCTTTAGATGAGGTATTTTCAGCTTTACCTCCCTTTTGGATCTCCCGAAAGCTCTTTTTAGGTGGTTGTCCACCTTTTTGCAGATTTGGGATAGCCTTATCTTTGCCCTTTGAACCCCCTTGATCTTGCTTACTTTTGAGCACCAATTGCTCCGTAGAGCAAGAGCAGAGGCTATAAGCTGACGATAAGCTGGTTGCAATCCGGAGCGAAAGTTCCTCTTTCTTTCATCCTCCTCAGTGATTTGCATAAAAGGAGTTACCTCAAGCAACACTTTCCAAAACTTATTAACATACTGTTGCACACTTTCATTATCTCTTTGCTCAAGTCTATCCCACTTTTGGGTGAGAGTTTGCTCCGCATTAGGTGGCAAGAACTGGGCATAAAATCTGTCCTTAAACTCTTTCCATGTGCAAATGGGATCTTTGGTGGTCTTTTCAGTGATCCACCAATGAGCGGTTGTCCCCTTCAAGAACATGCTAGCATGGCGTATGTCACGTGCACACCAGTCAGGTGTATAGTGACATGGCATCATTATATGACATCATTAGCATCATCAGTTCATCAGGTATTTTACAGGTATTTAAGGCATTTTTCAGGCATTTTTGGGGCAGCCGACTAGCATTATTGGTATTTTATGGGAGATAGGAGCCTTACAGTCCTGGCCGACTGCAGTCCATCTGGCCGACCAGCCCTCTCATCCATATATATATAGGCGCCTCTCCATTCAGCCATTAAAGCGCATCCTCATCTGGATCATCAGCATTTCAGCCCTCATCTCAGCAGATAGATCAAAGCACCTCATCATAGCAGCATTCAGCCCAGTGTGCTCCAACGCATCTCCTCCAGGAAGCTTTGGGAGCAGCATTTACAGCCAACGCATCATCATTAGCATCATCTTCAGCAAACGCATCATCATCAGCCCTCAGATCTGCAAACGCATCTGCGTTTCATCATCAGGTCAGCATTCAGCATCTGTTCCAAAGCCTCCCTTCAGCGTTTCCTTCCCAGGAGACAAGGGAAAGATAGTGGATAGCAGTTCATTCAGCATATTCAGCATATAGGCAGCATATTCAGCAGTATAGATCCATTTGGATCTCATTGTAACCGCATTCATTCATCTAATATAGCTGCATTGCATTGACACATATTTGTCTATCTCTTAAACATTATTAAGTGCAGTTTAGTTAGACTAAGGTTGTGATTACTACGGTCTTAACCTCTCACATGTCACATTGGTATCAGAGCGTTACAGGGTAACCAGCCTTAGAGCATGTTCATTCCATCAGTCATCCAGTCAGTCATCATTTTTATCGCTTCCGCACAGTTAAACCCAGTTCTCAAAATTTTGCAAGCCACCCTTAGGGATTTTCCCTTAGGTATGCATCAGTAACCCATCCATCTGCATTCTTGCACAGCATATAGGGTTGCACATGGCTTGCATAACAGACATCCTAGCAGTCAGTCTTGCATACATGTTGCCCATGAACTCTCAGGGAAGAATGACATCCATCATCAAAGGAGGACATAAGTTTTGGACTTCAACTGGCAGCAGGGGGTTTCTCTTCCACAATAGACGGAAGTTTTCTCCAACATCGCCTCAGGAGGTTCAGAGCTTCATGTACGACGGAGATGGTAGGTGAACGGTTTCCACAGGCAGGTCAGGGGTGACTCAGGTATTTGCCATTCAGTTCCCGCAGTACATAGAGTCTTGGCTCAAAGGATTTCACTCCTGCAGACGGCCTCAGTCCCAGTAGAAGACAGAAGGGGGCAGTGGTTCGGAGGAGAAGGATCACAGAGGAGTTGAAGGTTGCCAGGTATCCACCCAGCAACAGTTTAGCACCGGGGAATGTCACGTGCACACCAGTCAGGTGTACAGTGACATGGCATCATTATATGACATCATTAGCATCATCAGGTATTTTACAGGTATTTAAGGCATTTTTCAGGCATTTTTCAGGCATTTTTGGGGCAGCCGACTAGCATTATTGGTATTTTATGGGAGATAGGAGCCTTACAGTACTGGCCGACTGCAGTCCATCTGGCCGACCAGCCCTCTCACCCATATATATATAGGCGCCTCTCCATTCAGCCATTAAAGCGCATCCTCATCTGGATCATCAGCGTTTCAGTCCCTCATCTCAGCAGATAGATCAAAGCACCTCATCATAGCAGCATTCAGCCCAGTGTGCTCCAACGCATCTCCTCCAGGAAGCTTTGGGAGCAGCATTTACAGCCAACGCATCATCATCAGCATCATCTTCAGCAAACGCATCATCATCAGTCCTCAGATCTGCAAACGCATCTGCGTTTCATCATCAGGTCAGCATTCAGGTCAGCATTCAGCATCTGTTCCAAAGCCTCCCTTCAGCGTTTCCTTCCCAGGAGACAAGGGAAAGATAGTGGACAACAGTTCATTCAGCATATTCAGCATATAGGCAGCATATTCAGCAGTATAGATCCATTTGGATCTCATTGTAACCACATTCATTCATCTAATATAGCTGCATTGCATTGACACATATTTGTCTATCTCTTAAACATCATTAAGTGTAGCTTAGTTAGACTAAGGTTGTGATTACTACGGTCTTAACCTCTCACATGTCACAGCGTACTTTAGACTTCTCACGAAGTCCTCATCACTAAAAGCAATATCAAACTGTGCCACAAATGCTAACACCTTGGAAGCATCATGCTCTCCATGAAAAACATCAAACTTAACGGACTTGTCACCTGCTTTAAATTCCTTGAGCTTTCTGGCATGAGGCTCATGGTCCTCTCTTTTTCTTTTCCCCTTATCCAATGGGGGGCAGCCCTATCTGCATGGGCTCCATGGGCCATCATGGAAGTTTCATGAAGCACAGTGGCATGGGCTCCACGAACCTGAGAATCATATGCATGTGACCTTCCTGCATAAGGCAATGTCTCTCCATGAGACAACTCAGTAGGCAAAGCTCTTCTAGTTGTAGACCTGTCACCCCCTCCATGGGATACATGCCTTGAATACATGTGACCATCATGCCCTCCATGAGCACTAGCATACATATACCTGTCACCCTTTGTGGAGAAGATGCATGACGAGAGGTGGCTGTCACCTCTTCCCTTTGCATAAATGACCTCAACCTTTGAGATGCGGGATCTCCATGCTTCAAGCGAGGTGGATTTCTGAATTTCAGCTCTCCATCTTCCCCCTCTTTGATGTCACCTTTGTGGAGGAGGTAGGAAAGTGCCAACTCTTTTGGCTTCTTGCCCACTTCTCGTGCCATGGACTCAAAAGTCATGTCCACCATTGCATCGGCTTTCCTTGCTTCAATGGCACTTTGCACATGGGGATCTTCGTGCAAAAATTTCAGCTCTTGCTCTTGTGCTTGCAAAAGCTTTCTCATATGCTCCAATTCAGCCCTCATTGCATTAGACTCTTCTTCTTGCATAACTGTCTTTCCACGAGACGGTTGTCCCCTCGAATCACTATCATTCACCCTCTCAAGGGGCTTGTGCTTCCTTGTAAAGCATCAGAACGCACTTGATGGACCCCTCGAATTAGGCACTTCCAAAGGGTTGCCTTGGCTGTCCATTGTCTTAAGTGTGCTAGAAGCGGAATGTCCAATACATAGGTTTGTTTCCCCACTAAGAAGAGGGAAATAACTGTGCTCTGATACCAATGAAACCGATCCCGTCAAGTAGGAATAGACTTCGTTGGACACACACACACATAAATAGCACAACTAAATATCACAATATGAATGGACAACTCAATAACAACTGAAAACTGAAATGAAATGAAATGATGATCAATGGACACTAGCACTGGGGCCAGAACGGGCCAACCCCCCCTCAATATATGATATATTATTGGGAGTACATGTGTAGAAACTTCTAATTTGTCACCTTCATCAAGTTTGAGTTTGTTATTAAAGTCTTAAGTGCTAGAAAAGTGAATTTCATAATGGACCCTAAGTGGCGGTCTTTCCCTTAGCATATGCCAACTTGCATATGCGACACAATCTAAGTTTGAGAAAACACCTAAAAACTTTTAACTTATATGTTTCAAAAGTGCCAAATTATTGGAGTTGTAGTCATAAATACTTTATTTTTTTTCAAAATATTAAGAGGATTATCTCCATTGCTTATAAGTGAAGGTTTTCAAGCATTGGAGCAGATACTTTTTTTTCACACTAGTGCACTGCCACCATCATCACCACCATTATTGCATGTAGAAATGAATGAGAGTGCTTAGTCTTTATGGTTAAATAGCATCCAAATATTTAATCGTAAAAGGAGAACTCATCTAAGTTGGAAAACAAACAAGCATGTATATCAACAAGTGTCCTATATGTTTTGGCCAAGCATAAACTTGATAAGGAAAGACAAGTGAAAACAAGTGGACAAATTTAGGTATAAAGATACCATATTTTAACTTGTTGCTATGACACGTTTCTACCCCTTTAAGAACTCTCTCTCATTCATGTAGGTATGGAAACAAACAACAATTGTCATGGGATACTTACCTTGCTATATCGAGCCCACTAGGATTTCCAAGACCTCCAAACTCCACCAGTGGTTGCTAGCTCCAAGCTTCCAAGCCTCCCTCTTGCTGGAAAAAAGACGTTTTCTACACCTCCTTGTAACACACACCTCTCACTCTCTACACTCTCTCTCACAAAGCATAGAAAGGCACATGCACTGGGAGCAAGCAAGCAAGCATCTCTTCTTAACTCTTTCTCTCTCTCTCTCTCTCTCTCTCTCTCTCTCTCTCTCTCATGCACACACACATACACAATAAATCACTTAGCACAAAGGGGAATTGCGTCTTTGCAGTATGAGAAAGTATCTTATATACAACTAATCCTTATTTACATTTGGGAGCCAAACTTAAAACATAACTAATAAGCTTGTTCATCCTTTCTCATACTATTTACAACTTTTATAGTGCCTTTTCATGACACTTATTGCTTCCCATCTATAGTAGAGAGTGCTTTTGTAAACCCCAAAATGGGTTAATATCCCCCTCACTTTATGTAATAAGTTCCACCCTCGGAGCTTTGTTATAGCCTAACGGCTTGATCGCCAAGCTTGAATCGATAATGATTTCTTCAAAGTTGCAACTTGTGTAGCATCATTTTGAAATAAGGATGTGGTTCCAAAATATGTATTTATCATATCCTCAAATGTCATATGCATGTATCTTGGTAAGAATTAAAGACGATGATTGTAATACATGATTTGATTTTCTTCAAGACCTTTCTTTATTCACGTCGAAGCATAAAATTTCTTTATCATAATTCTTTGCAAGTTCGTTTCTCTAGTCAAGAATTACGTTGATCAGCTTCATAAGCCTACATGATGCTACAACCGTGTTGGCTCGGTATATCCTTGGCCAACATGGAAAAGAAGAAGAAAGAAAGTCCTAGAACTAAGAAGACCCCAATCAGGCTTTCCCCTCATGAATCCCATGGTACACAGGGAGGAATAGAGGATGAGGGTGAGGAGTATATGCAGGTGGATCTACCACCACATCAGGTTGTCCCCTCATGAAGCACGTGGTGCACAGGGAGGAACAAAGGATGAGGGTGAGCAGTATGTACAAGTGGATCTACCAACAAGACCAAGAAGACCCCCATCATGCCATTCCTTCATGAAGCCCGTGGTGTATAGAGAGGAACATAGGATGATGGTGAGGAGTATGTGCATGTGAATCTACCACCATTCCCATCAAAGATTTCAACAATGGAAACAAGTGTGGATCTTATCACCAGCATAGAATTTATCTCATTCACAAAGATGCAAGAAACTCCCTTTGTTTGAGCACCTAAGCAAAAACTAATGCAGACAAGAACCGAAGGTGTTTAGTGTTGAAGCTCTCCATACAACAATGACTCTCATCGAGGAGCCAATATAGGAGCCAAAAGAAGAGCCATAGCTACCTTCCCCACAACCACAAGAGCAGCTTATAGAAGACAAAACAGAAGAAGAGAGGAAAAAGGAGGAGACCCACAAGATAGAGAAAGTGGTTCCAGAAGAAGAGGTTCCCAAAAAAGAAGGAAAAATAGAGTAGACACTAGTCAAAGAACACACAATAACCACCACTCGAACTTGCAAACAAAAGTTGAAGTAGTAGGACCATCCAGGAAACACAAAAGGGGTGATGATACACAAAACATCGAGGAGTACCCGAGAAAACTAAAAAGGAGATTTCCTTTAAAGATGTAAGCTTGTAGATGCTAGCCCCACTGTTCCTTAAAGATCTACTACTCTTATCATCACCAAGCTATATTGAGGAAAAAATTATAAGTTACATGTCGGTAAAGGAGCATTGCCTCAGTAAAAGGGACCAAGAGTCAAAAGATTACATTGCAAATCCAAGTGAAGAGGATGACATCAATGAAGATCTTTTCTCCTTACCTTATATAACAAAACTCAGATAGGGATGTAGACCCCATTGTCATCAAGGCCATTTTTCATAATGACACTTATCTTACTCATTACACAGCCTTGTACACATATGCCCTACACCCTATAGATTTTAACTTCAAATCATGGTGTTGAGTACATAGAGCTCTAGCCTTTTGGATAAGAGGGAAGAGCTATAGAATTTTTTGTGCCGCCTAACCTTCCCTCCACACTAGCTAATTTTAAAACCATAACTAATAGTTTTGCTTTGTTCAAGACTTAGGGTGGGCTCGACAAGGCATATGATACCCATAAGTACTTAATTTTACATGAGAGTTCCCTATATCATCTATAGAGGATACTCAATATCTATCAAAAAATATATAAACATCTTGAGAAAATACTAGTACCTGTAGTGTATTATTTTACTATTGAACATATCAAATATCCTATACTAATAACCCCCAAATATAAAACCGACATCGACATGGTCATTAGGACAACCAAACAAGCCCCCACCACCCACATCTAAAGAAGATAGAGATGGGATAACCTTTATCATTAAGCTCTCATTAAGCTCTCATTAAGATTATCCTCTTAATCGGCCTCTTACATCTAAGCTCCTCCCTCCACATGCACCCACCCCTAACAATACTAGTGACCAACCTACTAATGTAGAATCTTCTTCTCTTCACTTTGACTTTACAAGTGACATTCTCCCCCGAGGAGTCACTGACAGTGAGGCCAATAATGGGCGCTTTTAGAGAGGTAACACCACCCTCACCCATTCCTTTACATTATCATGACAAAGGTATTTTGGAAGCATTGCCTCTTGTAGAGTATGAAGATTTGATAAGGGTGGCTAATCCAATGTTGTGGCCAAAATTGTGCAATCAATCATTTCATTAATAGAGTGAGACTAAAAGTACACCCCCGAAAGATGGAAAAAGGGTCATTTTATTAAGTTAAAATTCATAGAAAAGGATATTTTTAATACCCTTTGAATGCATGTTGTATGTAGTAGGTCTTCCTAAAAGTACACCCCCGAAAGATGGGTGCACTTACAAAGGCCTTCTTCAGTTCCTCATATGCATGTTGACATTATTTAGTCCATTCAAAGACTACTAACAGTATATACAAAATGGCCTTGTGATCTTTGCATAGAATACCATGAACTTTCAGTAGTATCGGAAATGTTCCATGAACCTTTTACTCCCTTGAAGTTAGTATAGGCAGTGGTAATTCCAAAATCAATTTGAATTTTCTCTCATTTGTGGAAGTACCATTTTTAGACACAATGTGTCCCAAAATAACCCCATGCTTCTCCCAAAATTGGCATTTTAATGGATTTAAAGATATTCAATACAATTGACACCTTAGAAATACTTTTCTCAAGAAAGCCAGGTGGTCCTTTCACTTGGAATGACAACACAAATTGTCAATGAACACTTCCAACCACTTTTGCAGGTACTCCTTGAATGTTGTACACATAATCCATACAAGGGGCATTGGTTAATCTAAAGTACATAACTTGATAAGCGGAACATGCCACCCATAGTGGTGTGAATGCAGCCTTGTGTTGGTCTTTAGGTGCACTAGACACTTGGTTGTAGTTAGAGAAGCCATCCAAGAAGTTGTAGGCTGGCAACTCTGTCTAGATGGTGCATGGCAATGGGTAATGATCTTTATGTGTAGCCACTAACTTTTTCAACTCCACACACACTCGTAGTTTGCCATTTTTCTTTACCACAATGATAATGGGTGATATACCGAGTTAGTGTAATCAATTTCATAAATTAGTCCCGCATAGGAGAAATAAGTTTGTCAACCTCTTCTTGTACAATGGTTGAATACTTGGGATTCATTTTATAAGGTCTTTGCCTTGTTTGTCTTGATCCTTCAACAATAGGGATCACCATCTCAAGCAGTACTCCATACATGTTTATGTATTTACAAGTAAAGTAATCCTTAAACTCTTTTAATAGATTCACCAACTCCCTTTCCTCATCGAGAGGAGTCAAATCTTTTGGAATGGTTTGTGCTCCTCTCCCTAGGTTCGGCTAAGTCTACCTCCTTAACATCCATGGGTCCGTTATATGAAATACCTTCTTGACCCTCCTTAGAGCATTGAGCTCTAGGGCAAACACCTATTTTGGTCACCCACTATATATACTTTATAGTGCTCAAGAACTAGTCTAAGGTCCGTTCCATCATCCTTTTTTACCTCAGTTTGGGTCAAAACCCTCTTGGCTTCATGTTCAACTTCTACAAGACTCTATTTTTTGTGTGCCTTTCCGATCTAGAAAGTCGTAGATCAACCTTTCTAGAGATTGGAGTCTCTCTTGTGTCTTGCTAAGAATAGTGACTTTTTCTAGCTCCTCGCCCTCAATTCCCAAAAAAACTTTCCATACACCTTTGTAGCCTTGATGTATCTCGCCCCAATTCTTAGAAAATGCTTCATGCACCTTTATAGCCTCAACATATCTTAGACCACTGAGCATGTGTCTATTTACCATGTTAACAAGTTGTTATGTTTAGTCTGATAACGCTTTCACCTTAATGATTTTCTAATGTGCTTCCCTTTTGGTGATACTTTCCTATCTGATCTTGTTGATAACTTTAATTCTAAATAGCAGCATACCCAACTCTTATTATATATAAAGATATAAGTCAAAGGACATTGCTTCACCATTGAGTCTAAATCAATGTACGTTATATTATATATAAAAGATAGAATTTGAAGGACCCTGCTTCATTTTGTCTAAATCAATGTACATCATACCTCAACTAAGGAGTACATCAATTGTTGACAACACATGAGCATACAATTTTCACTAAAACCTAGAAGAGGGTGGGATGCATACATCATTATATCTTCCTCACCCTCGTTTGGAATAATTTCAAGTTGGCACACTTGTACTGAAGTGGTTTGGTTAGTGCCTTATTTCCAAAGAGGTTACCCTCAATCTTATGAGTCTTCCATGTTTGTAAGTCCACCTTCAGAACTTGGGTGTCCTTTCGTAAGTAGCCTAGCCTCCCTCATGAAAGTTCTACCAAGTACGACATCATAAGAATCTAGTTTATGCAAGAAATTCATCATAACATATGTGTGGTCATATTGGAACAAAAAGATTTTCAATTTGATCCTTTTTAAGACTTCCATGGATCTTTTATTAGCCATCTTTTTATGACAAGATTTGTTCATTCTAAGGTAGATTTTCCTCATTTTTCTCAACATTTTGTTTCATAATGTTACTCACTCCTCCACCGTATAAGATTACAGTTGTCTGTGGATATCCGTTATGGTAGTTAGGAATGGTAGCATTTGTGTCATTACTTTTATAGTAATGTCCTAATTGATTGCTTGGAATCTCGATAAATCTAGGAGCATTACTATTCTCAAATGTTGTGATGATATTAGAATGAAAAGATTTTCAATTTGATCCATTTCGCAAGACTCCCATGGGTCTTGCTGATGTTCCATCAGGCATCTTATGATCTGTTTGTTCCATCAGGCATCTTATGATCTGTTTGTTCTAAGGCAGGCCATTTCCATTTTCCTCGAAATTTTTTTGTAATGATACTCCATACAGCCACATCCACATTCATACATCCACATCTACATGCATACATCCATACATACACATCCACATTCACATCCATACATCCACATCCACATCCACATTCACATACATCCACATCCACATTCATACATCCACATGTATATGCATACTTCCATACATACACATCCACATTCACATCCATACAGCCACATCCACATCCACATTCACATCCACATTCACATCCATACATCCACATCCACATTCATACATCCACATCTACATGCATACATCCATACATAAACATCCACATTCACATCCATACATCCACATCCACATCCACATCCACATTCACATCTATACATCCACATCCACATTCATACATCCACATCTACATGCATACATCCATACATACACATCCACATTCACATCCATACATCCACATTCACATCCATACATCCACATCCACATTCATACAGCCACATGTATATGCATACTTCCATACATACACATCCACATTCACATCCATACATCCACATCCTCATTCTCGCCCTATCACAACCCATATACATCTTATCCCATCACATACACTTCTTACCTCATCCCATATACATCTTATCACATCCTATCACATCTCAAATGTATTTTATCATATCCTATCATTTCTCATATCTATTTATAGAATACAAGAGAATTCTTATATTTGATATAAGATTTCTTTACGCATCTATTTATGCATTAATTCCGTTTAAGGACACTAACACTTTCGAAATAAAAATCAATCTTTTATGCATCTTCCTATGCAAAAATTCATTTTAAATGAGAATGACACTTTGAATTTAAAATTCAATCTTTTATGCATCTTCCTATGCATAAATTCAATTTAGATGAGAATGACACTTTTGAATTAAAAATCAATCTTTTATGCATAAATTCAATTTAGTAGGAATTACACTTTTAGAATAAAATATTCATCTTTTATGCATACCTTTATGCATGAAATTCAATTATGCTAAAAGTAACACTTTTATAATAAAATAATCATCTTTTATGCATACCTCTATGCATAAAATTTAAATATGCTAAAAGTAACACTTTTATAATAAAATAATCATCTTTTATGCATACCTCTATGCATGAAATTCAATTATGCTAAAAGTAGCATTTTTATAATAAAATACTCATCTTTTATGCATACCTCTATGCATGAAATTCAATTATGCTAAAAGTAACACTTTTACAATAAAATACTCATCTTTTATGCATACCTCTATGCATGAAATTCAATTATGCTAAAAGTAACGCTTTTATAATAAAATAATAATCTTTTATGCATACCTCTATGCATGAAATTTAGTTATGCTAAAAGTAACACTTTTATAATAAAATAATCATCTTTTATGCATACCTCTATGCATGAAATTCAATTATGCTAAAAGTAACACTTTTATAATAAAATAATCATCTTTTATGCATACCTCTATGCATGAAATTCAATTATGTTAAAAGTAACACTTTTATAATAAAATAATCATCTTTTATGCTTACCTCTATGCATGAAATTCAATTATGCTAAAAGTAACACTTTTATAATAAAATAATCATCTTTTATGCATACCTCTATGCATGAAATTCAATTATAAAAACTTGACATTAATTAATTAACCATTCACCTAGGATAGAGAATGGTTGGTTTTGTTAGAGAAGAGAGGGGAATGCCTTTTTGTAATGAGGCATAACATTTTTAGAGAAGACATAAAGCATAAAAACCATTTGAAGCCATAAAACCATAAAATAATTACAAAAAGAAGAATCACCAACTTCCTAATGACTTTGAAAGCTTTCCTTTGGCTTGATGGTTTGAGGGTTCAACTCTTGTTTGAACAAGAGTGGCCAACCAATCTTTGGAAGAGGGAAATGTCAAAAACTAATGAATTATTAATAAATTCATAGTTCTTGGCTTGGGTGGAGTAGAGTAACAATGCATTAAACATTGTTGAGTTTCAACAAAGGAGAAGGCCTCTTTTTATAGGAAAAAGTGAGCTCCTAACCAAACAAATTGATTTTAGAATTTTCCAACTCAGTTTGGTCAATTTTTGACCATTTTTAGGTCAGTTAAGCTAACTTTTTGGAACTAGACTTGAATTAGGAGAGAGGAGAGATAAAATATCATATTATTTATGAGTTTAAAACTCATTCAAGCATGTGAAATATGCACCTCCTTTAATGGACTCCCCTTCCTTACATATGTGTCAAAATGGAATCATTATACCCAAAATATCTCATATTTTTAATATTGCTCATAGTTTTTTTACTATAAACCTTGTACATTTTCAACTCTTCATCTTATGTGAGCATTTACTCATTTTTGGATACCCAAAATATCTCATATTTTTGATATTACTCATAGTTTCTTACTAATAAATCTTGTACATAGTCAACTCTTTATCTTATGTGAGCATTTACTCATTTTTGGGTACCCAAATTATCTCATTTTTTTGATATTACTCATAGTTTCTTATTAATACACCTTGTACATAGTCAACTCTTCATCTTATGTGAGCATTTACTCATTTTTGGGTATCTTCTTTTACAAAATTGGATTTATCTCCTCCCCACACATGGATTGATCTTATTGGCCCAAAGGAACCTTAATTGGACCATAATCCAAAAATTTCTGAAAATCTAGACCCTTAGGCTAAGGTCCTTTATACCTATTTTCAATTAATTCCAATTGCACATTGGAAAATTCTTTTTGAATTTCTGTTTCAGGGGAATTCATTTTAATAAGATGAGATATTTTTCTATCTAAAAATATTCAGATTCTGAATATTCTCTCTCTAGAATATTTTATCTCTGTAGGTTAAAACAGTTAGAAACAAGATCTTTTATATTTCTGAAGAGGGAATTGATTATAGGAGAAGACGCTGGACATTTTGAGAGGCTGGGGAGGAATCTTATATTCTCTCCCACTTGAAAAACGCGAGATGTCCTCATCTCGCAAACTGGGGTAATTTTGTAAGATGCACGACAATGAGACTGAGAGAAAATTTAATTAAAATTAACCACCAAGAAAAGTCTCAAAGAGAGCAAGACTCAAGACAAGAACAAAGATTTCAACTTTATTCACTCTTGGAACATATACAGCAAGATAGAAGAACTTTTTACAATTCTATAAGCCCGTCCATCGTATGGTCACAAAAGCAGCACTCACAAGCTGCACACGTATAAGGTAACTCATCTATGGGAATAATTTGGCTGGATATTGCAGCACTTATCTCATTGGTATGAGGTGACATATTAAAAGGACCTCTGAGAGGTAAGCCAAAAACGGGATAAAGGCATATCTTCTGGTGAGGAAGAAAGCACGCTAGTAAGAAGACCCGCTCAGAAAATCCACCATGCCTTGATCTCATCACGCAGTAGTATCGGGGACCCAAACCCAAAGCTTCAATAACCATGGCCAAGCGGACATTGTTACGAAAGTGCTGCCGACCCCACAGTGTTACCCTAGTTATGTCTCGACAGGTCCGCCATTTGGTTTGAGTTACAGAAGTTCCCAAGTGAGGGAAAAGTGAGCGCTCATAGAGTTCTATAAAATTCTTCTTTACAGACTCGCTTGCGTCTTGAAGGTGAGAAATCATCATGGATAAAACTAAGTCTTGCTGCCAAGCTATAAGAGAGATTAAGAAGAAAGGAGATCGATAGAAGTAAGATTACTGCGAGCGACAAGTAAGAGTTATGCCTTATATAAAAGAAAGAACTAGCGTAACCTAGAAGCCAATGGGGTATCTTGCCACTGAAGTTTTATCGTCTTTCCATGATTTGGTTTTGGCACATATTTCTATAGAAGGCTTACATGAAATACATTATGAACTTTGAGATGAGGAGGTAAAAGAAGCTCGTAGGCTAAGTCACCTACTTTCTTTGAATTCAGATATGGCCCACAATATCTGCTGGGGGATAACTTCTTATACTTCTCAAGAGATAAAGAACTTCTTTTGGGCCGTACTCGAATGAAGACCAAAACCTTAGTATCCAAAACACCGGTTCTCACTTCTGAACTCCTTAAAACAGGTGGGACTCTTGAGAAGTATTCTGGGAGGAAAAGGGTCTTTCCTTAAAAAAAAAAATAGAATCTTTCTTTTATTTTAGAGAGGAAATAATTATAAGATCAGAAAGGGAGGTTCTTACTCCTGTATACCTCGAAGGTTGGGGGAGAATCTTACATTCTACCCCACTTAAAAAAGTGCGAGATGTCCTCATCTCGCAAGGTAGAGGACAACTCTTTTTCTTAAGATCCAATTTATTCTGAGGTTCCCTATATTTTGGTCAACCCAATAGAATACTGGGATAAAATATCCCTTATATAGAACTTATCATTAAATAACAATTCATTCAGATCATATCATTCATATCTTTAACACGATAATGGTCCATTAGACAAAAAAATTTATTTCTGAACATTCCTCCACTGGAATTTCAGTCAAGCAAGTTCTCAATTTGTCATCCCTTAACTTGATATACCGAGTCAAGTGTTAACAGTAGCAATTTGACAGCACAATCCACTAATCTCATAGTGATTTGCTGAAATCATTATCATCATTCCAGTTATGAATATCATCATAGGGACTCGTCCCATTCATCCTCATTGAGGATTTGTTCAGCTTATTACATTTCAACCAAATTTCAGGGATCAACATTTTTCAATCAGAATCCAAATCAACTCATCAATTCTCAAACAGAATTAAAAATCATATCAACCACATTCGAATTTATCATCTGGATAGCATTAATGCTTATAATTTCAAGTCTTAGATTTACTCGTATATACTGCCGATAAAGAGCTGCAGTTATACCCTCGGTATATACGGTTAGTCATGATACTTGGAATTATAAGGTAAATACCATCATGTCTAAGCCTCAAGCAAGTCACGGTTCCATATAATTGCGGTACTTCCATTTGAAGACCCAATTACTAATTTACGAAATTAGTTTGAATATCAATTTGTATGAATTATATCACACAATTACAACCTTTTTGTGCTACTTGATAAATCTTTGACATATTTGGCTTCTCAGTTGATCTTTATTAGACAATTCGCTCTGATACCAACTGAGAGATCCCTGTCCCCACCGCGCAACGGATTCGGATGCAAGCAGCGGAAGTAGCACATCTTGCGCGGGCCAGGGGTCCCACATTCGGGGCCTCGTCCACGGATATCCGGACAAGAGACTAATCTGTCGGTTTTTCCAAAACCGAACCCGGAAAAACTTTCTTTATCCGGAATGCATGGGCGATTCCACCAGGATAACTTTTTACTCTAACGTAGTCAAGACCATTACTGATCAAACTGATCCGACTGCACCTACAAAGATACTCAGTCAGATCAAGGAAGAAACTTGCACTTGGATCATTGGGATCAACGCTTTTTCCCCCATCAAGAAACACAGCCGTTGATTCCTATCCATAGAACAATTACTATCCGGGATTTACTTCATCTATCGTAATAACAGAAATTAAGTTTCGATTTACGGATCCATCAGTCCAGCCTAACCCCATCCAGTCCCATGGGTTAGCCAACCGCCCAACCACTGTAGTGATGGGATCCAATTAAGAATTTAGTTAGGTTTGTCCCGGGTACCAAGGAAAAGAGTTCCAAGGCCCCCTAGCCGGAAGTTCATGCAAACATAAAACTAGTCACACCACTTACACACCCAATATGAAATTGCCTTTTTCTTAGCATCAGCTAACTTTAAAACAATCCTTTAATGAAACCATTATGTCACTGATGACAATCCTCAAAGTTTCTGGTTGAATTCTTATTTCCAGTCATTCATTCATCGGTATACTTATGGCATCATTGGCAACCAGAATGCTCACCACCTGTTCACTCAGGGGCCTTTTCCATAGTTCCTAGCTCATAGTAACCGGCAATATTTTCATATAATAGAATGGAATCTCCGTGGAAGATCAGCAAGATCAACTCACAGATCCATATAAAAGAGCCATGGACTCATCGATTGAGGACCAGCAAGGTCAATCAACCAGATCCATACCCGGTTTCAGAAAACAATTCTTATTCTTTATTCCAATATCTTCCACGACGCACGTGTGGGTATCTTCGGCGACCCAGAGCCCGAGCACCGTATGGTCAGCACCCTCTAGGATCCTTCGTAGGTGACCTAGCGCTTCACTCATAGGCCGCTTCCTTAGTCCCTCATCCATCGTACATCCATCGTACCGGCAGCTCACCATTTAAATCGAACCGAGGCTGGTCAAGACCTCGGCCGACCTTGCTACGCGAGACGTCCTCCATTAACTCTCTGTCAGCAGTTGTAACTTTATCAATTAGGTCTCCATGACCTTAATCCACAAGACGGTCTAAATGCTTCCCCAGCATTCTTGACATAAAACAGTCATTTACAAATAGGTCACAAAATACAGTTTCTATATCGAACTCCATATATCAACGACACATTATTTCCCATACCCATTCACATTCATTATTCTATATACACATCCATGCATACATCCATTTTCACATCCTCATTCATACATCCACATCTACATGCATACATTCATACATACACATCCACATTCACATCCATACATCCACATCCACATTCACATCCATACATCCACATCCACATTCATACATCTACATCTACATGCATACATCCATACATACACATCCACGTTTACATCCATACATCCACATCCACATTCATATATCCACATCTACATGCATACATCCATACATAAACATCCATATTCACATCCATACATCCACATCCATATCCACATTCACATCCATATACATCCACATCCACATTCATACATCCGCATCTACATGCATACATCCATACATACACATCCACATTTACATCCATACATCCACATCCACATCCACATTCACATCCATACATCCACATCCACATTCATACATCCACATGTATATGCATACTTCCATACATACACATCCACATTCACATCCATACAGCCACATCCACATCCACATTCACATCCATACATCCACATCCACATCCACATTCACATCTATACATCCACATCCACATTCATACATCCACATCTACATGCATACATCCATACATACACATCCACATTCACATCCATACATCCACATCCACATCCACATTCACATCCATACATCCACATCCACATTCATACATCCACATGTATATGCATACTTCCATACATACACATTCACATTCACATCCATACAGCCACATCCACATCCACATTCACATCCATACATCCACATCCTCATTCTCGCCCTATCACAACCCATATACATCTTATCCCATCACATACACTTCTTACCTCATCCCATATACATCTTATCACATCCTCTCACATCTCATATGCATTTTATCATATCCTATCATTTCTCATATCTATTTATAGAATACAAGAGAATTCTTATATTTGATATAAGATTTCTTTACGCATCTATTTATGCATAAATTTCGTTTAAGGAGACTAACACTTTCGAAATAAAAATCAATCTTTTATGCATCTTCCTATGCATAAATTCATTTTAAATGAGAATGACACTTTGAATTTAAAATTCATTCTTTTATGCATCTTCCTATGCATAAATTCAATTTAGATGAGAATGACACTTTTGAATTAAAATCAATCTTTTATGCATCTTCTTATGCATAAATTCAATTTAGTAGGAATTACACTTTTAGAATAAAATATTCATCTTTTATGCATACCTTTATGCATGAAATTTAATTATGCTAAAAGTAATACTTTTATAATAAAATAATCATCTTTTATGCATACCTCTATGCATGAAATTTAATTATGCTAAAAGTAACACTTTTACAATAAAATACTTATCTTTTATGCATACCTCTATGCATGAAATTCAATTATGCTAAAAGTAACACCTTTACAATAAAATACTCATCTTTTATGCATACCTCTATGCATGAAATTTAATTATGCTAAAAGTAACGCTTTTATAATAAAATAATAATCTTTTATGCATACCTCTATGCATGAAATTCAATTACGCTAAAAGTAACACTTTTACAATAAAATACTCATCTTTGATGCATACCTCTATGCATGAAATTTAATTATGCTAAAAGTAACACTTTTACAATAAAATAGTCATCTTTTATACATACCTCTATGCATGAAATTCAATTATGCTAAAAGTAACGCTTTTATAATAAAATAATCATCTTTTATGCTTACCTCTATGCATGAAATTCAATTATGCTAAAAGTAATACTTTTATAATAAAATAATCATCTTTTATGCATAACTCTATGCATGAAATTCAATTATGCTAAAAGTAACACTTTTATAATAAAATAATCATCTTTTATGCATACCTCCATGCATGCTAAAAGTAACACTTTTATAATAAAATAATCATCTTTTATGCATACCTCTATGCATGAAATTCAATTATGCTAAAAGTAACACTTTTATAATAAAATAATCATCTTTTATGCTTACCTCTATGCATAAAATTCAATTATGCTAAAAGTAACACTTTTATAATAAAATAATCATCTTTTATGCATACCTCTATGCATGAAATTCAATTATAAAAACTTGACATTAATCAATTAACCATTCACCTAGGATAGAGAATGGTTGGTTTTGTTAGAGAAGAGAGGGGAATGCCTTTTTGTAATGAGGCATAACATTTTTAGAGAAGACATAAAGCATAAAAACCATTTGAAGCCATAAAACCATAGAATAATTGCAAAAAGAAGAATCACCAACTTACTAATGACTTTGAAAGCTTTCTTTTGGCTTGATGGTTTGAGGGTTCAACTCTTGTTTGAACAAGAGTGGCCAACCAATCTTAGGAAGAGGGAGATGTCAAAAACTAATGAATTATTAATAAATTCATAGTTCTTGGCTTGGGTGGAGTAGAGTAACAATACATTAAACATTGTTGAGTTTCAACAAAGGGGAAGGCCTCTATTTATAGGAAAAAGTGAGCTCCTAACCAAACAAACTGATTCTAGAATTTTTCAACTCAGTTTGGTCAATTTTTGACCATTTTTAGGTCAGTTAAGCTAACTTTTTGGAACTAGACTTGAATTAGGAGTGAGGAGAGATAAAATATCATATTATTTATGAGTTTAAAACTCATTCAAGCATGTGAAATATGCACCTCCTTTAATGGACTCCCCTTCCTTACATATGTGTCAAAATGGAATCATTATACCCAAAATATCTCGTATTTTTAATATTGCTCATAGTTTTTTTACTATAAACCTTGTACATTTTCAACTCTTCATCTTATGTGAGCATTTTCAACTCTTCATCTTATGTGAGCATTTACTCATTTTTGGATACCCAAAATATCTCGTATTTTTGATATTACTCATAGTTTCTTACTAATAAACCTTGTACATAGTCAACTCTTCATCTTATGTGAGCATTTACTCATTTTTGGGTACCCAAATTATCTCATTTTTTTGATATTACTCATAGTTTCTTACTAATAAACCTTGTACATAGTCAACTCTTCATCTTATGTGAGCATTTACTCATTTTTGGGTATCTTCTTTTACAAAATTGGATTTATCTCCTCCCCACACATGGATTGATCTTATTGGCCCAAAGGAACCTTAATTGGACCATAATCCAAAAATTTCTGAAAATCTAGACCCTTAGGCTAAGGTCCTTTATACCTATTTCCAATTAATTTCAATTGCACATTGGAAAATTCTTTTTGAATTTCTGTTTCAGGGGAATTCATTTTAATAAGATGAGATATTTTTCTATCTAAAAATATTCAAATTCTGAATATTCTCTCTCTAGAATATTTTCTCTCTCTAGGTTAAAACAATTAGAAACAAGATCTTTTATATTTCTGAAGAGGGGATTGATTATAGGAGAAGACGCTGGACATTTTGAGAGGCTGGGGAGGAATCTTACATTTAGTATTGCATTTTTGACATGGTTTTTTGATAATGAACTTTGGCCATCAACCACAAATATATGAATGTGATTTTAGGCAATCATATATGTAAAAGACCATATTAGTCCATGACTAGGATGTTAATCATATGTAGTCTAGAAAGAAAAACCTTGAAGGTGAAACTCTAGAATTAGAAAACCCATCCAACGAGAAAAGGAATCCTTGTAGAAAGAATTTGACACAACAACCAGATTGGCTTTTGTGAGCATGCTTTGAACATGCCAACACACCCTAAAAGATGACCATGTTAAGTTAGAGCCTAAGTACTTTGAGAATTGGATGCATCTTTTACTATGAACCCTAAAGATAAGATTGAGATTAGGAAGGGGGAAATGTTAATGCATAGGTTAACATATCTATGTTTTTGGCTTTAATTTATATTTTGGCCTTTCATTTTGTAAAGTGCAAAATGTGTAAACATTTTTTATTTTATTTTTAGATGTACTTACTGTCAAATGTATAATGGGAATATGGACTCTACTTTCTAAATTTATGAGCCAGAAATAGAGTGTACATAGTGTAGAAGTCTTTTAGTGGAATGGGAACCTTGGATGAATACTTTCTAAATTTATGAGTCAAAAATGGAGTGTACATAGTGTAGAAGTCTTTTAATCGAATGGGAACCTTGGATGGATACCTATTCATGGGTGGCTATATAAGTCAATTCTGAGAGTCATGTATATAAGTCAAGTTTGAGTACATTTTCCATTTTGCAACTTGAGTTCTCTTCTTCTCTCTAATCTTCTCTTGTGAGTTCTTGTGTGTGTGCTACTTTCAAGCTCAAGTAGTGTGGTAGTGCGCTAGGGATTGAGAGAGGAAATTGCTAACCTTCTTATGTGAGAGTGTTTTCTTCTTTGTCTTCATTTACATGAGTTAGCAAACCAAGGTAATGTATGTAGAGTGCGCCCACACATAGCCTCTCCATCCTTGTACATTATTCCATACCCAATGCAAAGAGGATCTTGACGGAGTGACATCAACATGAGAGTATAATTTGAGTGGCTTGTGACACTATGTTGTGAACTAATTGGCAAAGGAGTAAGTACCCTAACAATCCTTGTTCTTTTAAAAGAATATAAAAAAATAAACATCACGATATTGACAAGGACCTATAATAATAGGAGCCATATGACCTTGGTTTGATTATTCTTGCAATATAGTATATGTTCTATTTTAAAAGGTATTTAAAAATATTAAAAGAGAAATACAATGGTGTAGCTAGTGTTCTACTTTAACTTTCTAACTTTAGCAACATTCATGAAATTCAACACTTTTAACACTTAAAAAAAGCATCACTTTTGACATACCAGATGGTGTAGCTAACTTGAACTTTCTAACTTTAGCAACATTCATGAAATCCAACAGTCACAAAATTCAGTTAACTTTAGCATCAACATTCACAAAATGCAACAGTAGTAGTGGTTGAGGAAGGATAATTGATTTCACTTAAGCAACATCACTTGAATTGCTTAACCAGGATAAAGTCATTAGAAACCTTTTTAAAATGGAGATGCGGGGTATCGATCCCCGTACCTCTCGCATGCTAAGCGAGCGCTCTACCATCTGAGCTACATCCCCGTTGAAAATAATGGTCTTCCAAACAAAATATCAACCCAAAGCTCTAAGGCGCTCATCGCCCTTCTCTCGTTGATTGGTTGCCGACAACTCAGCTCAGCAGTAACAACAGTAGCTCATTGGCTGCTCCATGTCGTCGTTGCCAGCAGGTCGCGACCACAGTTGGGCCAACGTTCTACAGAGTCGAGTCGACCAGAGAGTGAAAAAAAAAAAATCCTTCTCTTTAAGGTTGTTTTAATGATTTTTAAGACAAGCTCACATGATAAAAATGCCAAAAAAAGTTTAGTTTTGTGCCCCCCAAAACACACACACACACACAAGCAAGGCAAAATTTTCCCCCTCAAATTTTGCTTGTTCTCCCATTCCATGATCATAAGATGATTAGTCCATTGTGCTAAATACACCAAACACTCTCACTAAGCTCTCTCTTAATCTCGCAGGATATCTCATACCATTAGGTATCTTATATCAAAAGAGTCAAGGTGGACACACCAAAAGCAAGATATGAAGCAACGGTGTCCAAATCTACAACTTGGACAACGTCTGTAATGGTTCCATGGAGTATTTACAGTAATTTCCACTTCAAGAGCAGGATGAAGTCCCAAGTGATATACTTCATGGATATATTATGAGAGTAGTCATTGTAATAGTATTAGGCCTCTTATGAGCCTAAAGTACCCAGCTGACTACAGTTTAAGTGAGTGTGAACACTTATGGTCATGTATATTAGTGAAAATATCTCACAATAGAAAGGACTCTCCCATTGTGCAATAGAGTGTGGCTCTTGCTAATCTCTCTCTAAAGCATGCTAGTGAGTGTGTGTGAGTGAAGTGAGGTGAGAGGAGCGATGAGTGCACGTAGTGCAATGCGGCATTGTGACTATGCACGCGGGAAGCTATGCCAGAATCGCTACTCAAGGAGTGGTGAAGCTTGGAGACCTCAAGGGTTATGAGATTGGCCATCAGAAAGATCCCCACCACGACAGCTACGGTTTGCCAGGTAATCTTCTTGTTCGATGTGTTTCAACGAGGGTTTGGGCGAGCCACAACATTTTTGGCGCCATTGTCAATGTGAAGTTTGGAGACAAAACAAGAATGCCTCTATAGTAATCCAAACTACCATTGCAATGACTCAATACCAACACTCAACACAACAACCTTTCATTCACAAAGCAGAAATACACCAGCTTAGCATACAAGGGCACCACCCTTGATAAGGCAAGAGACCTCTCAATGATTTGACAACTCTTTGGCAAGAGAAGAACACCTTGTTGATTGAGCTTGCTTACACACGTGGCAAGAACCTCTCACAATTAGACAAGATAATTACAAAACTAATTCCTTCATAGTGATACAACCAATGGGTGGAACTACAAAGTATTATTTTTTCACTGGATTACAAAAGGCCAAATATAAGGTAGAGGATGTAGGGTAAAGATAGATGAAAAGCTGTCTTCAATTCTTCTTCAGTTGGAGGTCCTCCTCTTCACAAATTTTTGCATGAAAAACTTCTTTGGGTAGATCGATTGGTATTTACACATTCTGCCAACTCTTGGGTAGCTTCAGTAAGACAAACCACCGTGTCCCAAGAGAGCATAACTTCAACAGTAAACCCTAAGCAAACTATCCCCCATACCCATGGTGCCAAAGCCAAAGACAAGATCATTCTCTGGGGCCAAAAACATACACTTTCAGCCTGCATAGTCTTCCAATGTGATGTAGGTGATCATTCAACGAACTAGACACACAATACCCAAATATAGCAAGAGAACATTCACCCCTATTCACTATATCAAACCACACCACTTTCAACTTGAGGTGGCCAATCACAACACCTGCAAGACCTTACACTCAAGGGGCCCACAACAACCCTCTCAACACAACAATGTGGATTTTACAAAAGGGGGTTATAAAATGACATGAGGGAATGATAAAACTCAACCATAACCATCTCAACACCTTCTCAAAACATCAATACACATATCACATAAAAGACTTGTGACAAACTGGGATCAGACATTAATTCCCAAGAGAAAAGACTAATGTTGCGCTGCTTCACTTTGAAAACCTTGGGCATACCTCGAGCAATGGAGAGCAAGATAGCCTTCATGACAGCACCAACATAGCCCAACTCTACCTTGCATGTCAGCCCATTTGGCACTTCATGCTATCTCAGCGCAGGAGTGTGGCATCTCATACTATCCCGGTTGTGCAAGCTCACGAAGTCGCCATCTCCTTGCCATAGTCCATTTCGGTCAGCTATTGCGTCAGTTTACCCACGTTTGTCGCCATGCTTACTCTCTTCAAAGCCTAAGGATTAAAACCTTAGTATTAGATTAATTTAATTTTAGTCCTTTAGCCCTCGTTCCCACCACCATTGAACACAAACTTGAAGATGCCAAATGTACCTCTCCTATACAAAGTTATGCCATATACCTCATCCCATTGAGCGAGATTGATTGGAACAAGCTCACCCATCACCTCACCTATGTCACATTTCCCTTCTCAAATCCTCGTTCCCACCACCATTGAACACAAACTTGAAGATACCAAATGTACCTCTCCTATACAAAGTTATGCCATATACCTCATCCCATTGAGCGAGATTGATTGGAACAAGCTCATCCATCACCTCACCTATGTCACATTTCCCTTCTCAAATCCTCCAACATCCATCAAAGCCTCCATTGCCATTGCTTGAGTTGTGTCCAGGGTCACAAGTAAAAAGAGATTGCATTTTTATCATTGCTTCCCATGGCACAAGACTTAAAAAAACTAAAAGATACAAACAAGCATGCTAAATATGTACAAATCATAATGTCAATACAAATATTCAACTCACACACGATCCTCTAAACTAACTACACAAATACAAAAAGCAACACATTCGAGGTAGTAAAAGCCTAATGTGACAGCCCCTCATGTACATGCCTTTGGGTTTCCAAAAAAATCCTCACATTCTTTGCCCACCCTTAGCTGCTGCTAGAGCATTCATGCCCAGCAGAGCAAGAAGCTGCAAATAAACCAGATACATCCAAAGAGTCTTCCTCTTCAGCTTGATGGAAACTCAAAGATGAAGCCTCAAGTGAAAACCAATCATCTTTTGTCACCACCATGAGTCATGAGAAGTATTTCTTTAACCTGTACCCATTCACTCTTCTTTGATGTAAAGTGCCATCCATGTTAATTGATATGAACCATTTAGAAATCAATGTGCAACCACAAAGGCCCCTCCCACTTTGTTTGAAATTTTTTGTGGAAAATGTTGTCCAATCGGCTGTTATAGCGTAACACCAAGTCCCCTTGCTTTAATCCTTTATCCTTGATTTTGGCCTTTTCTAACCACTGACTTTGATGTTGAGTTTGAGCATAATGTTCACCTGCAAGTTCTCTATCCAATTGAGCTATTTGTAATGTTAAAAGCCTTGCTTGATAGTTGCTCTCCACCTTTATGTGCAAGTAATTTCAAAGCAGGAATCTCTACATCAAGTGGCAACATTACTTCTTTCCCAAACATAAGATGATATGGTGAGAACCCTGTTCCTTCTTTAATAGCCAATTGGTAGGCCCAAAGTGCACATGGAAATTCCAAATCCTAGGCTTAACATGTGAATCAATTCTTCATTGAATTGTTCATTTAAGCCATTACATTGTGGATAGTAAGGAGTGATATATCTGTGTTTTATCTTCAACTTGTCACACAAGAAATCCATAAGTTCACTATGGAATCCCAGACCTTGATCTAATAAGAGCTCCAAAGGTACTCCAAAACAACAACATATGTCTTCATAAACAAATTTGGACACTTCTTTGGCATCTACAGACTTGACAGCTCTAGCTTCAGCCCACCGAGACAAATAATCCATTTACCCCTTGCAGTAATCGAAAGTGGACCAATAACATTTACCCCTTGCAGTAATCGAAAGTGGACCAATAGCATCAATCCCCCATTGTTCAAAAACATCATATACAAGTATTATGTTACGAGGTTCATAGTTCAGGATTCTCTTACGCATCCGTTGACATTCATGGCAAGATTCACACCAGTGTTGTACATCTCTTTGCACTAAAGGCCACACATAACCTTCAATCAAGACCTTTTGAAATGTAATTTTGAAGGCATAATGACCTCTGCAAGCTCCTTCATGGGCTGGGGCTTCAAGGATGTTATACAGCTCCTCTCTCCATGGCACCCGTCTCAGAATCTGATCAGCTTCCTTCATATACAACTCATCACTCATTGATGAGTGTATAGCGTTGGCTTTTGTTCATTAACTGGTACTTCTTTTACCTACTAAGTCTTGGAGGTAAAGTAATGTCATAAAAAATGCTTCAAGTTGAGCTAAATACTCTCTCCCTTGATACAAAGGACCCTCTATTTTGGCTATACACATTTCATTTCCAATGGCTTGTTGAGCTATTTCATGTGCTAGATGATTTTGGGCTCGCTCTATATGTTGAAGACCATGCTTCTAAGGGTGCTAGCTGCCTCTTAATCTAATGTACTAATGATTTCAAATGCCCACTTTTGACTTTCCAAACACCTAAAACTTGCTTGACTACAAGGAATGCATCTCCTTTGATCACAAGCCGTTTTATTCCAAGATTGAGACACACTAGTAAGCCTTGATACAATTTGGAATACTCTGCCTCATTATTACTCTTGGCACCTAGCCTCAAACATTGTTTCTTGACTTCGTGCCCTTGAGGATCATATACGATAAAACCCCCCATAGCTTGATTCAAGCTCTTCTTAAAAGAACCACTAGCGTTCAACTATTACCCTCTTTGAATCTAGTACCCCTGGTGGTATTTGATGAAAAGTAGAGTATATGTATTAGATAGATCTATTATTTCGTATTGGCTCTGAACTGCCTGCATGCATTGCAACCAGAATCTTATTCTAGGAATTGATTGTGGAAAGTAGAGAATTAATTCAATCATAAAAACCATTGCTTGTAAGCTTCAACTAAATCAAATCAATTGAAAAATTAAAACACTTAAACAAAAATACGTAGCTCCAAAAAGACCATATTGGGTGCAATCTTCCCCCCTCTTGTGCGTGGCCTCTCCCCATACAAGAGTATTTCTTTATTAGCTTTCCTTTTCACCAAAATTAGGCCATAGTCCCCAAAATACAAGATGTGCTTTTTAGAGAGCACGTCACTCTTCTTTAACAAAAATAGAGTGTCAAATTGGGACTAGCGTAAAGCCATAGGCTTTAATAAATTCCACAAAAATAAACGTATCTTTCCTAAAGTTCAAAATGGAAAAATCATTTAATAAGATTACAAGCTACTATGCTTGCCAAAAATGAAATGTGATAATCCAAGACATTTCTTCCAAAGTAAACTCTTCAATTCCCATAGTCTTCATCACCTGAAAATATAAGCCCAATTAATTATTAAATTAATCCCACAAATATTAAACAGGCATAAATCATCACCAACTCATGACTACCAGGCGTAAGTACCCCAGGAATCACCCTGCCATACAAACCTAACTGAAATAATCATAGGTGGCCTCAAACATACGTCATATACCGCACGTATTAATATTTATAGTGGTGTCACCCACGATATTAACCTAGCCGGTATGACGCAAGAGTAATCTAGGCGTCCCCAAATTACTCAAGAGGGGATAAATAATATTTTTCTAGAGGACTTAAAATATATTCTCATGACATCCCTCTTGCTTGAGTTTGCAATTGTCCTCAATTGCGGATTTGCTGGGTTTGAAAAGAATGAAGAATTTCAGGGTAAACTCGAAAAAATTTCTCAGGCATCCATTTAGCATCTTCTTGTGGATGATTCTTAAAAGTCAAAAGATACTTGAAGTATTGATTACCTGTTCTTGTTGTTGTTATCTCTTGGTCAATGATTGCATCAGGAACTAGTACTTCTTCCTCTCCTTCAATAAGAGGTGGTTCCTCATATGTTGGGTGAGTAGGAAGTGTTCCTCGAAAAGGTTTCAAGAGATGGTAATGAAAAAAATTGTGGATATTCCAATTAGATGGAAGCTCTAGTCTATAGGCCACATCATTAATCTTTTGAAGGATTTTAAATGGCCCATAATATCTAGGCACTAGCTTCACTGCAGGGAATTTTCCACACTTTTTAATCGACGCTTTTCAATTCTCAAAAGTACATAATCACCTTCTTGAAATGAAAAATCTTTGCGCTTCCTATTTGCTTGAGATGTATACTTCTCTTGAGCACTTGCAATACAATCACACACTTCAGATAGAATGCGATCAAAGTCTCTAACATATTGGTCGGCTGCTTCAATCTTATGAGAGAGTCTAGTAGCCGGAATAGGCAATGCTCTTCCATAGATAATCTCAAATGGTGCTCGACCAGTAGCAGTATGAGGAGTATTATTATAAGCAAATTGGAGTAGGTGTATGTACTTATCCCATGCACTAGGTTGCTGGGAAACATAGGCTCTAAGCATATCTAAGATAGTGCTATTTGTTACTTCGGTTTGTCCATTCGATTCCGGATGGAAAGCCATGGAAAAGTCTAACTTAGTGCCTAAGTTTGAGAAAAGAGCAACCTAAAAGTGACTACAAAATTTAGAATCTCTATCAGAAACTATCACTTTGGGTAGACCATGATGAACAAAAATTTGCTTAACAAATATGTTCGTGGCTTGCTGAGAAGTTAGTGTCTTTTTACATGGAATGAAATAGGCTTGCTTACTAAATCTGTCCACTATTGTCCAAATCATGTCATGGTGACTGGAAGTAGTAGGGAAGCCAGTAATGAAGTCCATAGACACTTGTTCCCATGGTCTATCAGGAATAGGTAGAGGCATAAGCAATCCTAAAGCTTTGCCTTTGTAGCTTTTAATTGTTTGACAAATGTTACATTCAGCTACAAACTTAGCTACATCATTCTTCAAATGGGGCCAATAGAATTCTCGAGAAACTACTTGAAGTGTTGCGGAAACTCCTCTACGTCCCACAAATGGTGGTTGGTGCATCTCTTCCAAGACAAGCTGTCTGTAAGGTTGAGTAACACACAATCTCTTCTCAAAGAAAAGATACCCATCATTATGAGAATAACTTCCGTGAAGTGTCCAATTGTTTTCACACAATTTGATCCATATTTGAGAAAAATCTGGATCAACTTCGTAAGTTTATTTCATGAGGACAAAAGGTTCACTTTCAATTATAGAAATGTTGTTGATATTTGGTCTTCGACTCAAAGCATCGGCAACAACATTTTCTTTTCCAGGTTGATATTGAATCGTAGGTTGGAAACTTTGAATAAAAGCTGCCCATTTGATATGCCTATCTGAAATAAGAGGTTACGTAAGCAAATGCCTAATGCTTTGTTGGTCTGTCTTGATAAGAAATTCAGAGCCCATTAGGTAATGCTTCCAGATCTTCAAAGCATGCACTACTGCTGCTAATTCCTTGTCATAAGTGCTATAATTTTGCTCTGCAGGCTTAAGCTTTCTACTTTGATAAGCAATAGGATGGTTGTCTTGCATAAGAACAGCTCCAAATCCTTTGCCACTAGCATCAGTCACTACTATAAAGAATGGTCTTTGAAAATCAGGTAGTGTAAGAACTGGTGCTTGTGTTAAAGCATTCTTGAGTGTTGCAAAAGATTTATCTTGCTTATCAGTGCAATTGAAATTTGTAGCTTTCTTAAGGAGTTCAGTCAAAGGATGAGCAATACAAGCAAAATTCTTGACGAACTTCCTATAATAACTACATAAGCCAAGAAAAGATCTAAGATCATGTATGTTTCTAGGCGTAGGCCAAGAAGCAATACACTCAATTTTCTTAGGATCTACACGAATCCCTTCGGCCGACACTATGACCTAAGTATTCAATCTCCTCTTAAAAGAAAGAACTCTTTTCAGGATTGACATACAATTCATTTTCTCTCAAAAGATTGAACACTTGTTCCAAGTGTTGTTCATGCTCTTGTCGATCCTTGCTAAAAACAAGAATGTCATCAAAGAACACCATAACAAAACTTTGAAACTTAAGGAATATACGATTCATCATACGGCTGAAAGTAGCTGGAGCATTGGTCAAACCAAATGGCATAACCAAAAACTCATAATGACCAATTTGGGTTCTAAAAGCTGTCTTGAATATGTCAGATTGAGTCATACGGACTTGATGATACCCAGACTTTAGGTCAATCTTGCTAAAGACCTTTGCTTCTCTAAGCTTATCAAGAAGATCATCTACCCTAGAAATAGGATATCTGTTCTTGACAGTAATCTTATTCAATGCACGATAGTCTACACACATTCGGTAAGTTCCGTTCTTCTTCTTAACAAGAAGTACTGGAGCTCCAAAAGGTGAACTACTAGGTCGAATAAGGCCTCTCTCTAGCAAGTCTTCTATTTGGCTTTGGATTTCTTTTTGCTCTAAATTGTTGACTCTATGGGGAGCTTTACAAGGCGGGGAATTTCCAGGCAATAAGTCAATGCTATGATCCTCAGGCCTAGACTTAGGTAATCCTGGAGGCAGATCTTCCATGAAACAGTCACTAAATTTGGAGATAAAAAGATCAAACTTTGGTCTTTTGGATGTGTCCAACTCAGCATCAAGCTGGTTAACCCATACCATATAAGTCTTGTTTCTTTTTCTTAGAGCTCTCTTTGCTTGAGTGTGACTCAACAAAGGACTCATTTCTCCTTTGACTTGGAGGATAATATCTTCATTGTCCTTCCTTAGAGAAATGCTATGAGTGTCATAGTCTATAATAGGATTGTATTTGTGTCTCCAAGGCATACCCAAAATTATATCTACCCCTTGTAAAGGTGCAACTAAGAAATCCCTCTTTTTTGTTAAAGGTTTATAAATCCAAATCTTTCACCTCTTGCATGCAATTATACTTTGTTCCAGTAAATGCTGCTTTGACTTTATAGTGCGTAGGTGAAGAATGAAGATTTAGTGCTCTAAGTACCTTTTCAGAAATGAAATCATGTGTACTACCATCATCATGCAAAATAAGAACTTCATGTCCATTTATCGTTCCTTTTATTTTAAGCAAAGAATGAACATGAGGTTTACCTTCTTGTTCTGAGTAATCTGGATCGGAATTACCCTCTTGCTCGAATGATTCTTCTTCATTGTCGTCTTCTTCAATCATATTGATTCCGCGTGATTTGAGAGTCTTGGGCTAGTCGAATTGTTGATGAAATAATTTTTCTGCACTTTGAAACCTGCTGAAACAGTCCTGTAAACCTTGCCCAATCTCTGTAATATTTTTTTAAAATTTTTAGAATTTTTCAGAAGCGATTTCGGAATTTTTTGGCCTTTTCTAGGCAATTTTCGGGCTTTTTAAAACCTGTAAATCACTTTTCTGCACCCAGAAATTTTCAGAATCGGAAACCTTTGAATTTCTTCTCAAATTTGAAAATAGGGAAAAGTAAAGGCTCAAAAAGTGATGTGACTTGTATGGGGATTGGAAAAAGTAAGCTTAGGATTAAGAAAGAGATTAAGATTATGGAGATTAGAGCTCATGGACTTAAGCTCTTTTTTTTAAAATTCTTCTCTCCACGCTGTTTTGCGTCGGCAGGCTGCCGCCGTGCGCCTCCTTGTCCAAAAGTTTTTTGAGATTTATTTAATAGCTTTTTTTTTACATGCTTAATCTGCTCCATCCATTATAGGTTTGCTCAACCTTGAAGCTTTCTGATTTCTGAGAGATACCCGTGAGGTTTTTGGCTATGAGGATTTCATCCATACGGTCAGATTTTGATTTCACTGAGTATTTGGAAAAACCACTTTTTGATAGAGAGGGATGGTTTTGCAGGGTGGTGAGTGGGTTTGAGAGTAGATCTAGTTTTGAATCTTTGACCTTTGGGTAAAGACCTGCAAAACACCCTTCTGTCCCCACTGGATAAATTCCTGCACTTTCTTGATTTTTGAGAAGTTGAAGCCCTTTCCTACCTTCTCCATAAATCTCCTAGCCCAAGCTCTGATACCATTGCAACCGGAATCTTATTCTAGGAATTGATTGTGGAAAGTAGAGAATTAATTCAATCATAAAAACCATTGCTTGTAAGCTTCAACTAAATCAAATCAATTGAAAAATTAAAACACTTAAACAAAAATACTTAGCTCCAAAAAGACCATATTGGGTGCAATCTTCCCCCCTCTTGTGCGTGGCCTCTCCCCACACAAGAGTATTTCTTTATTAGCTTTCCTTTTCACCAAAATTAGGCCATAGCTCCCAAAATACAAGATGTGCTTTTTAGAGAGCACGGCACTCTTCTTTAACAAAAATAGAGTGTCAAATTGGGACTAGGGTAAAGCCATAGGCTTTAATAAATTCCACAAAAATAAATGTATCTTTCCTAAAGTTCAAAATGGAAAAATCATTTAATAAGATTACAAGCTACTATGCTTGCCAAAAATGAAATGTGATGATTCAAGACATTTCTTCCAAAGTAAACTCTTCAATTCCCATAGTCTTCATCACCTGAAAATATAAGCCCAATTAATTATTAAATTAATCTCACAAATATTAAACAGGCACAAATCATCACCAACTCATGATGACTACCAGGCGTAAGTACCCCAGGAATCACCCTGCCATACAAACCTAACTGAAATAATCATAGGTGGCCTCAAACATACGTCATATACCGCACGTATTAATATTTATAGTGGTGTCACCCACGATATTAACCTAGCCGACATGACGCAAGAGTAATCTAGGCGTCCCCAAATTACTCAAGAGGGGATAAATAATATTTTTCTAGAGGACTTAAAATATATTCTCATGACATGCATATACAAGATTGGACAAAATTAGCTTGGCTTCAGTATATCTCCGTTCAGCCTCCATCTTTACTTGACTTGCATAATAAACCGGCCACATGTATCTTGACTCCTTCCCTTGCTGGCAGAAGGATGGCTCCTATCGCATCTAGCCCAACTGAAGGGTTAACATAAAACCTCTTATCAAACTCTCGAGTCTTCACACTAGATATTTCACCTAAAACCTCTTTCACTTCGTTGAATACTTCTCTTCACATTCTTCATTCCACTGGAGTAGTGGGTCCTTCTTTGTGCTACTTGTTGCAGAGGATATAAAAGTTGAAAAATAAGAGGAATGAATCTGTACATATACTTCATCTTTTGAATGAAAGTGTGCAATTGCTTCATTAATGTAGGAGAGGGAAGCACAATGAAGGCCTTTACCTTCTCAGGAGGATCAGGTTCAATACCATTTTGAAAAACATGGCCCACCAAGAGTTTAGCTCTTGGTTGACAAGGAAACATTTTTTAGATTCAATTGCCCACCCCTTGCATCAAACCTAACATCTGCTAAAATACACCAATGCAAGGCTTCATAAAAATGACTAGTACAAGCATGAAAAGGTACATGTATGTTAAGATATCGAGCTCATCTAGTGAGGCAGTGGACACTGATGACTCGCATGGGGGATAGGCCCCACAATTACACCACTGGCATGGTTGGTGAGATCATGGGGGTGATATACGGCCAGTGGGGGATGACAGGCTGTGTGACAGCCATTCTAGAGAGACTGGCATAGTTATAGCACCGCTAGCTCATTTTAGTTGGGTTCACACTATAGAGAACCCTAGTATGTATTTGGTTGAGTACCTTTTCATATGGTGTACTCTTATCTTTGTATATAGTGTGTTGAGTGTTGAGTGAAGAAGAAGAAGATTTTCAGCCTCTCACCTTGTGTGTTCTCTTTTAGGGTTTTGTGAGTGTGTGTATGCTTGCAAGAGCTCAAGCTCTCTTCTCCCCTACATCTTTTCATGGTGTGAGAGCCTCGTTCATGCTAAGGAGAGAAGAGAGCTCAAGCTCTCTTCTCCCCTGCATCTTTTCATGGTGTCAGAGCCTGGTTCATGCTAAGGGCTGAACTGCAAAAGCAAGAGAAGCACAGAAAGTGGTACGAGGGTAAGAGCTTCATCTATGCTTCCCTATTTGTGTTGGCGACTACACCCTTGTCGGGAGCTCTACGGGAGGCACTGGCAAATGATCTATGAGATTGAGGAGATTTCTTCGTGGGAGTAAAGCTATAGGGCCTCTATACTGTTTTTTCGGGTGCGAGAGTAAAGATATTGGATAAATTTTTCAGGCCGAAAATGCGTTTCGGGTGCGTTACGACCCTCGTTTTTCAAAAAGCAGGCGATTTCGAGCACTGCGGTGTAAGTCATCTTCGATTCTCTGCAGAACTCTGTTTTAAGAACTGCTGGAAGATAGATTGGTTGTGCAAACATTGTGTGTGCTGCAAGGAGGTCATTGTTGGAATTAGGGTTGCAGGAATGCACACACAACTTCAAGAAGATGAGGAAGCTTGAGCACAACACAGTAGTGTATTATGAGTGCCAAAAATGAAAGATAACAAGCCCTAGAAGATAATGGGCGTATATACAATGCACGGGGGAAAAAACCTCCTAGTGAGGGAAAAAGTGCCCCGGCGGTCCTAAGTGTGTTCACACACATCACTACTATAATATGGTAACAAATCCCCCCTGGAGTGATGCGGTGAACAAGAGCTAGCACTCATGTATAGGGAAGTGTCTAGCTATGTGGACGAATCCACAAAAGGGAGTAAGCCCAAAGCTTTGCGAAAAGCTTCGAACTTCTCACGAGGCAGAGCCTTTGTGAAAAGGTCTGCAAGGTTATCCTGTGTTGGCACATAAGCCAAACTGATCTCTCCTGCAGAGAGTCTCTCCCTGACATAATGGTAGTGCACCTCAATGTGCTTCGTACGAGCATGGAACACTGGGTTCCGCGCAACTGCCAATGCGCTCTGACTGTCAGTGAAGATGGTGGTGGCAGATGGCTGCCCAACACCCAAATCAGCCATAAGGCGTCTGAGCCACACACACTCAACCGTAGCTGTGAAAGCTGCCCTGTACTCAGCTTCACAACTAGAAGTGGCTACAGTAGGCTGCTTCTTGCTCAACCATGATATGCATGAGCTTCCAAGCATGAAGCAAAAACCACTCGTGGACACGCGTGTGTCATAACAACCAGCCCAGTCAGAATCTGAAAAAGCATGTAAATCTGGTGGCAATGATCCCCCCTTGGGATAAAACAACCCAAGATGCCGAGTACCACTCAAATAGCGAAAGATACGCTTCACTGCCTGCCAATGCTTAATGCCTGGGCTATGCATAAATCTGCTCACCTGTGAGACTGCAAACTGAATGTCTGGCCTCGTAATGCATACATAAATGAGGCAACCAACAGCTGTCTGATAGAGTGTGACATCAAAGTGATCTCCAGCATCATGAAGACTCAACTTCAAACCTGTCTCCATTGGAGTAGCAATAGGCTTGCAGTCTTCAAGGCCAAATCTCCGCAACAATGTTTCAATATACTTTGTCTGACACAAAGCAATACCTCCATCACACTGCTTAAATTGTATCCCCAAATAATGATGCAAATGCCCCAAATCTGACATCTCAAAAGAGGCATTCAAATCAGCCTTAAAATCAGCAATATGACTCTCATTTGGTCCTGTGAGCAGCATGTCATCGACATAGAGAGCAATGATTAGATGTACACCATCCACACGTTTAGCATACAAAGTGCTTTCTGTTGGACTATTCTGAAACCCATGTGCAGTCAAATATGCATGTATTTTTTCATACCAAGCTCGTGGAGCTTGCTTTAAACCATATAAAGCCTTTTTTAACCTGCACACTTTGTTTTCCTGCCCTCTTTGAACAAAACCACGAGGCTGCGATACATACACCTCCTCATGCAAATCTCCATTTAAGAACGCAGTCTTTATGTCCAGCTGATGTACATTCCAACCATTATGAGCTGCTAATGCACAGATGCTACGAACAGTGGTCATACGACATGTGGGAGCAAAAGTCTCATCAAAATCAATGCCCTTCTCTTGAGCATAACCTTTTGCAACAAGCCTAGCCTTATGGCGATCCACTGTGCCATCAGGCTTACGCTTCAATTTGTATACCCACTTAGTGCCAATGGCCTTCTTGCCAGGGGGCAAGTCACATAAAGACCATGTACTATTCTTCATAATAGCATCGTATTCTGCTTGCATAGCAGCCATCCAATTTTCTGAACTTTGTGCCTCATCAAATGAAACAGGCTCACTTTCATCGCACATACTAGAAACAGCCAATGCATAACAATCTGACGCATAAGAGGCACCATGAGAGCCAGAACGAGTGCGACTAGACAAAGGGGCATCCAACTTGCTGTCACGCAAAGTCTGCACCAGCCATCTAGGCATATTCCTAGAGCCCTCAATCTCTTGTCTCTCATCCTCAAGTGCATCATGCACATCTGCATCAGATATAGGCTGATCTGTGCCATCATTTAAAACCTGCATAGGCTGAAAAACTGCCTCATGAGGTATTGCACTTGACTGTGCACCACTGAAAAGAGGCAACAATGTATCATAGACATCACGTGAGCTGATATCTGTCTCCTTAGTACATGAAACCAAGGGCTGAACTGCATCTTCCACAAATACAACATCACGGCTAACCAAAATGCGCTTTGTCTGTGGATGATACAAACGATAGCCTTTGCTCTCAGCACTATATCCAACAAAAATACATTTGACAGCTTTGTCATCCAATTTTCTGCGATGTTGCACAGGCACTAATGCATATGCCAGGCAACCAAAAACACGTAAATGGCCAACAGATGGCTTGCGGCTATGCCAAGCCTCATATGGAGTGACAACCTGTAATGCTTTGGTGGGACACCTGTTTAGTACATAAGTGGCACACATGACAGCCTCAAGCCAAAAACCATGTGGTAGACTTTGACTCTTAACCATACATCTTGCCATTTCCATGAGAGACCTGTTTTTTCTCTCAGCCACACCATTTTGCTGTGGTGTATACGGCACTGTACATTGGTGTTTTATCCCACGCTCAACCAGAAATGCATTAAATTCTGAAGACATATACTCCCCCCCTCGATCTGAACGGAGGGTGCCCATCTTACTTTCTGACACATTTTCAGCCATAACCAAAAACTGTTTGAAGCACAAAAACACTTCGGACTTTGCCTTCAAAGGATATACCCATGCATGCCTGGTAAAATCATCAATGAAAGTCACGAAGTAAAGGTAGTTTCCAAATGATGGAGTTTGCATGGGACCACAAACATCACTGTGAACAAGCTGTAATCTGCGTTCAGCTCTCACTGATCCATCTTTGGGAAAGGAAGCACGCTGCATTTTACCCAATATGCAGCCCTCACAAACATGCTTGACAGGTGCCTCAAGCTTAGGCAAAGAAGACACCATTTCAGATTTCTGCAGGCGCAGCAAACTTGCAAAATTCAGATGACCAAAACGTGCATGCCACAGTTTTGCATTTGAAATAGCCTGCGTATCCATAATAGCACATGCTGAATCCTCTACACATTTGCCATCCATATTGAGCTTATACAGCCCTCGACATAGTGAACCAGATGCTACAATGATGTCACCACAAGAGAGATCATGAACAGTACATCTGTCATCCGCAAATTTTACAACCAAACCTGTTTTGGCAAATGCGGAGACTGACAGCAGATTCTTTTTGATCCCTGGCACATACAATGCATCAAAAAGTGTAAAGGTGTTGCAATTTGCAACATTCAGCACAATCTGTCCAACTCCTTTAACGGGATAAGAGGAGTTATTGGCACAAGTGACAGTATTCCCTGTGGGAGCAGACTCAAGGAAAGTGAATAAACTGCGCTGCGAGGTGATATGCTTAGTGGCACCACTGTCAAAGTACCATACATCTGAATCTACTGCAGACATACATGTGTCATGCAAAGATGGGTCATAACTGCACTGCGCATTAAATGCCCATTCTGTATCTTGAACAACATTAGCAGATTCATTGTTAGAAGGAGAGGCATCTGCAACAGCCATACCAGCCTCTTTCTTCTTAGCCTCTTTCGCAGCTAGCTTAGGACACGCTTTGATGACATGATCATTTCCCTTACAGTACTTGCAAAATGTCTTCTGTTTGTCACCCTTCTTCTCATCTTTGTCTTCCTTCTTTGGTTGCGCAGCATTTGCAGATTTCTGCTTACTAGAAGAAAAGCCAGCTTTACCTTTCCCGCTTCTCTGACTAGCAACGAAAGCTTGATCTGCGACACGCATAATATTCCTGTTTTGCCTTGACTGGTCTTCTTGCAGCAAAACAGAAACTAACTCCTCAAATGATAAGGCATTGGGATTGCCTTTCATCATCAAGCGAAGAGTGGAAGCAAAACCCTGATAAGAATCTGGTAGACCATTCAAAACAGTCTGCACAAGTGAACTGTCTGACAGGATTTCATCTGCAGAAATGAGCTGCTCTTTGAAATCCTTGATCTTTGTCAAAAAGCTATCCATAGAATCACCTTCGTTCATATGCTCACTCTCCAACTGTTTTCGGAGATAAGCAACACGAGCCTCATTTCTTGCCTGATACAATGTGGCAAGTACATCCCAAGCATCCTTAGAAGTCCTGCAGGAGCGAATATGTGGGATAATGGTACGTTTGACAGACAGCGCAATCAAGGCATGAGCCTGCGCATCTCTACCATCCCAACGAATCTGCTCTGCTGAAAGTGGTGGTTCTCGAACAGCTGCTACAGCACTTGTGCCTGCACCATCATCAACAGTACCTGTTTCTGATGTGTTTGCAGCATTCCCAGCCACAATAGGACGTGCATCAATACCCTGCACAATGTTCCATAACCCCTTTGCTACCAATACATGTCGCATCATATATGCCCACAATGGATAGTTGGTGCCATCCAACTTATCCTCAGCAGCCAACATGCGGAATACATCATTGTTGTCAGCCATGGCCAATGACTGTACTACTAGATGTAAATGCTGTCTGTAAGAGGTAAACCTGTATAAAATTGACCTGTGCTATGTAGCACAGCCCAAAACAGACGAATGGGCACCTGTCCTGCAGATTTTAAGCTTGACAGAAAATCTGCACAGTAGGACGATTTTGCCTGCGCAGTACTTGGAATGCAAAAACGGAGGGCGAAATGACTTCAGATCAAAATTCTGAAACGACCGAGCCATACGGGCTCCCCCACGGCATATACTAACCTGCAGACGCTCGTGAAACCTCGTCGCAATCGGAGGAGATGAAGCGGCAGGTGCCGGTGATGCTGCCCGGGAGGAGGAAGCCTGCTCTGATACCAATTGTTGGAATTAGGGTTGCAGGAATGCACACACAACTTCAAGAAGATGAGGAAGCTTGAGCACAACACAGTAGTGTATTATGAGTGCCAAAAATGAAAGATAACAAGCCCTAGAAGATAATGGGCGTATATACAATGCACGGGGGAAAAAACCTCCTAGTGAGGGAAAAAGTGCCCCGGCGGTCCTAAGTGTGTTCACACACATCACTACTATAATATGGTAACAGTCATTAGTTGCCATTGGGTGTGTGTATGCACATTGAGGTCACTGGTTGTGACATTTGAGTGTAGTACAATAGAGCAGTTTGTGCAGGACAAACCAGAGTACTGTTTCTGGTAAATTTGTGTGTCTGGCAAGATGTCAAATGATGGCATAAACCAGATTGTTGTTGAGAAGCTTGATAAGAACAACTTCCATGCTTGGAGGTTTAGGCTGACAAATTTCTTAATGGGAAAGGGTTACTCGGACTATATAGAAGGTAAGCTACATCAAGAGACACCGAAGATACCAGAGATCAATCCGATTGCTGCAAATGTGAAAGAGTTCTGGGATTAGAACCAAGGAGCCAGAAAAGTTATGTATTAGCTCTCTATCAGTATACAAGACACCATGATTGGGCACATACAGGATGCCAAGTCCCCCAAGGAGGCGTGGGACACCTTGGTAAAACTCTATGAAACGAATACCAAGGCACGAAAGATACAGTTGAAGAATGAACTTCATACTGTGGAGAAAAAGAGTATGTCTTTGAATGACTATGCATTGAAGATCAAGGTTATTGTGGAATCCCTTGCATCTATTGGTGTTTCAGTAGATGATGATGATAAGGTGGAAGTCTGTCTACATGGTCTCGGGCCACAATACAAGGCGTTCAAGATGTCTATTCAGACTCGGAAAAACATTCCCAATTTCACATATTTGGTGTCTATGTTGATTATAGAAGAGAAGAGCTTGTGTGAAGACCAACAGTCTTCACAAAAAAAAACAATTCAGAGCAACAGGCCTTCTACACAAGTTCGGGAAGAGAACGAGATAGAGGAGGCCGTGGACGCGGCCAAGGAGGTGGCCGAACAGGTAATCAGAATTATGGCCAACAACAACAATAACAACAGTCCCAGAATTCACAACAACACAACACGTAGGTGGAAGAGGCCAATTCAGAGGCAGGGGGAGTCAAAAAGGTCGTGGAAATTGGCAAAGGCAGTATAATGATACACATGGATGCTTTTATTGTGGTAAGCCTGGACATGTGTGCAGACAGATTGTTATAAGAAGCAGGCTGACATGCAAAATGGAAAATTATAGCAAAACAACTATGCATCCTTGAGCAGAAACAATGAGGATAATGAAAGGTTTTTTGTTATGCAGCATGTCGTTAATGCCATGTCTGAAAATGTTGAAGCAGCACATAAAGATGATGTATGGTATGTTGATTCACGTGCTTTGAACCACATGACAAGTCATGGGAGGAGTGGTTCAAGGAGATGAAAAACCTTGAAAGACCAGGTTTTGTGGAAACAGGGAATGACACTCCTCATCCAATTGCCCATGTTGGAGATGTGTCATTGTCTATGCAGGATGGCAAAGTGAAGTACCTTGTAGATGTACTTCATGTTCCGAACATAACAAAGAATCTGGTTTCAGTTGGCCAGATGATTGAGCACGGTTTGCAGGTTTGGTTTAACCCTGATGGTTGTTATGTTGAAGACTTTAAAGACAAGTGCAGGTTGGTTGCAAAAGGCAACAGAGTGGCAGCAGAATGTTTACATTGAATGTAAACATGCTTGAAGTGAGTGCTTCAATGTTTGCAAATGTTTCAGGAATTGTTGCAGACACAGACATTTGGCATAAAAGAATTGGACATGTGAATGTGCAGAGAATGAAGTCTATGCAGACTAAAGGAATTGTGACAGGGCTGCCAAAGTTTAAAGTTGAAGGTATGCAGAAAATATGTGAAGCAAAGACAAATTTAGGAATTTTGGGAATTATTTGAGTCCCATTTCTTATAGGATTGGTTGGAAAGTCGGTATTTTTGTGTAGTTTGAGCTAACATCTATTTGTTGGTGCACTCTTTGTGCCAATAGATTATATCTTGACACAACTATTTGGCGTATTTTTTTGTAGTTGTATAGATACATACGTCAATGCAACAATATTAGAAGGACAAGGGAAACATGACACTAAACTTAATTGAGATTATACAACACCTTTCATATGAAGAAGAGAATGTTAAATACTATCTCCACTTTGAGACATTGAAGTAAAAACATGGGCTTTATTTAATTTGCCAAAAGAATTCTAAATATCACTTAAAAAGAACCTTAGAAGTGAGAGATCTCTAAAGGGTGTGGTGTTAGAAACAACAAAACAAAAAGTAAATCTCAATGACAGTACAATGTGCTAAGTTTACGATTGATCCACAGATAAAAACCCAATGGCTCTAACATTCTGCACCCAACAAGTCTTGATATTTGTGCAGATCCCATACTTCAAACTGCACGTTTAGACCTCAAAAATGGTTTCCTTCGACTTGCAGCAACAACTAGTATGAGTTAGGTTGGAATCTGATTACATAGTCACTCAATGTTTAATGAAACCAGACATTATCCTACCCATAAGCTCAAGTAAGCCTTTTGTAGTCTTGATATGTATGCTTTTGCTGCAACTCCACTTATGAGATGACCACGATCATATCCCAAGCGAGTAGCATAAGCAATAGCGTGTTGATCACTCAAAATCCTTCTTTTGTAACACACTTTTAACAAGCTTAGCTGGTCTTTGGATAGTAATGGTACTCTAGCTTTGGATGCCAACATTGCTAGATCCTTGCTTATGGATTCTACTTCTCTTTTTTCCCAGGCTCTTGATTAACTTTCAGGGAGGAAGAGACAGTTGTCTTTTGGATTAACACATCCCTTGAAAGGGCTATCATCGATAAGCAATGTATTCTTCTTATTGCAAATATCTTGGCACTGATTCCAAACCTTGAGTAAAGGTTTAAAATAAAATGCTATTACTTTTAGGATTTAAATAATACACCAAGGATAATACTAGGTCATTTTTATATCTACACATATACTTTGTATCCAAACTTAGATTACTCAACATTGAGTGATGTACCATAATGAATTAGGAACCATATTACATGCCAAGACTTTCACATAAGGGTCAAACTTGAGTTTGAGCCTCACTTACAAGGGCAAAGTAAAGATCGCTCAACTTGAGATTGTGCCTTGTGTTAGAAGACATCCCCAAGGTTGGACATAAGTGGAGGTACGGCTCAAACTTAATTTTGAGCCTCACCGCTACACTAGGATATGGAGTAAGTGTAATTTCTTAATAGTAAGTGTGCATCATCATTTGTATTAGGCTCAAACTTAATTTTGAGCCTCGCTGCTACACTAGGATATGGAGTAATTTCTTAATAGTAGTAAGTGTGCATCATCATTTGTACCAGTCAGACATTGGCATGAAATAAAGGATAAGTAGAATAGCAATATTCACTTTAATAGAAAAATGTTAAAAGTGAATCCAAAAAAACCAATGTATTAATCAAAAGACTAATAATTATTTCAACAAATCCACACTTTGAACAAGACCTATGTTAATATTAGTAGTTGATAAGCTCCTTTCACAATGATCACCATTCGTTGTACATTCATAAGCACTATCAATGCACTTTTCTACCTTTCTTTGGTTGAGAGCTTGATGAGCATGGTAGAGTGCTTTGCCTTTCTCTTCTTGTAAGTGCCTGCTCCTCTTCTTGCACCTGAGAGCCTGCCATGTCTTCAGCTGCTATTGTGCATACATCAAGGACTTCTGTTTTGTTACCCTCCTTTTTATGTTTTGAAGAAGTTGCACCAGCATTTCTAGATGCTTCAAGTGCACTATTCACTATGGCCCTGCCTTTTTTCTCCACAATTTTCCTAACTTGAATGGTTGTTGTCTCCTTTTTTTTTCGTGAATCCAAAGCCTTCTTTGTATGCCTCACCGCTTTCACCAGGTCCTCCACATGATCCACCCCTGAGTTGTTGTTTTGAGAGCATCCAGAGTAAAGATTGGTGCACCATGTGGTTGCAAGCTAGCGGGCGCTCTGCTAGCTTCCATTCCTGTGAAGCATAAAAAAAATTTCAAAACCTTAGAAAAAAATGGATTTAAATGCTACATATCAAATCAAAACCTATCAAACTTAAGAAACTTAATGCATGCTACAATTATTGATGCTTCACTTAGTTTTCTTGAATAGCGGGGGCTGCACTTGCTTTTACTTAATCCATATAGAAGCTCGACTTAAGCTGGAGCCTAGATCTAAGTTGTGCACTCATATGCTAGGGGTACGCTAGCATAGAGAGGCAAAGTTTAAACTCAAGTTTGAGCTTTAAGGCGAAGTTCCATGTATGGGAGGCTTGAACTTAAGCTGGAGTCTAGATACAAGTTGTGCACTCATATGCTAGGGGTACACTAGTATATTGGAGCCTTAAGGCCAAGTTCCATATAGGGGAAATCTGAACTTAAGCTAGAGCCTAGATCCAAGTTGTGCACTCATATGACAGGGGTACACCAGCATATAGAGACAAGGCTCAAGCTCAAGTTCGAGACTTTAGGCCAAGTTTTATGTAGGAGAGGCTCTAACTTAAGCTGGAGCCTAGATCCAAGTTGTGCACTCATATGCTAGGGATACGCTAGCATAGATAGGCAAGGCTCCAACTCAAGTTGGAGCCTTAAGGCCAAGTTCCATGTAAAGTTAAGCATGGAGAATGAGCCTTAACACATAAGTTCCATGTAGCGGAGATTCAATATGAAGTTCGAGCCTTAAGGCTGGTGTACACTAGCATCGAGAGAAAAGGATCCAACTCAAGTTTGAGCCCTAAGGTCGGGGTACACTAGCATGGAGAACGAAGGCTCAATCTGAAGTTCGAGCCTTAAGGCCGGGGTGCATTAGCATGGACAACAAAGGCTCAAACTCAATTTCAAGCCTTAAGACCGGGGTGCATTAGCCGGGGTGCATTAGCATGGAGAGCAAAGGCTCAAACTCAAGTTCGAGCCTTAAGACTGGGGTGCACTAGCATGGAGAGCTAAGGCTCAAACTCAAGATCGAGCCTTAAGGCCGAGGTGCACTAGCATGGAGAACGAAGGCTCAATCTGAAGTTCGAGCATTGAGGCCGGGGTGTACTAGCATGGAGAGCAAAGGAGCAAAGGCTCAAACTCAAGTTCGAGCCTTAAGGTCGGGGTGCACTAGCATGGAGAGCAAAGGCTCAAACTCAAGCTCGAGCCTTAAGGCCGGGGTACACTAGCATGGAGAACAAAGACTCAATCCAGGTGGAGCCTTAAGGCCGGGGTACACTAGCATGGAGAACGAAGGCTCAATCTGAAGTTTGAGCCTTAAGGCCGGGGTGCACTAGCATGGAGAGCAAAGGCTCAAACTCAAGTTCGAGCCTTAAGGCCGGGGTGCACTAGCATGGAGAACGAAGGCTCAATCTGATGTTCGAGCATTAAGACCAGGGTGCACTAGCATGGAGAGCAAAGGAGCGAAGGCTCAAACTCAAGTTCGAGCCTTAAGACGGGGGTGCACTAGCATTGAGAGCAAAGGCTCAAACTCAAGTTAGAGCCTTAAGGCCGGGGTGCACTAACATGGAGAACAAAGACTCAATCTAGGTCGAGCCTTAAGGCCGGGGTACACTAGCATGGAGAACGAAGGCTCAATCTCAAGTTCGAGCCTTATGCACTAGCATGGAGAGCAAAGGCTCAAACTCAATTTTGAGCCTTAAGACCGGGGTGGACTAGCATGGAGAGCAAAGGCTCAAACTCAAGCTCAAGCCTTAAGGCCGGGGTGCACTAACATGGAGAACAAAGACTCAATCTAGGTCAAGCCTTAAGGCCGGAGTACACTAGCATGGAGAACGAAGGCTCAATCTGAAGTTCGAGCCTTAAGGCCGGGGTACACTAGCATGGAGAGCAAAGGCTCAAACTCAAGTTTGAGCCTTAAGGCCGGGGTGCACTAGCATGAAGAACGAAGGCTCAATCTGAAGTTCGAGCGTTAAGGCCCGGGGTGCACTAGCATGGAGAGCAAAGGAGCAAAGGCTCAAACTCAAGTTCGAGCCTTAAGGCCGGGGTGCACTAGCGTGGAGAGCAAAAGCTCAAACTCAAGTTCGAGCCTTAAGGCCGAGGTGCACTAACATGGAGAACAAAGACTCAATCTAGGTCGAGCCTTAAGGCCGGGGTACACTAGCATGGAGAACGAAGGCTCAATCTCAAGTTCGAGCCTTATGCACTAGCATGGAGAGCAAAGACTCAAACTCAATTTCGAGCCTTAAGACGGGGGTGCACTAGCATGGAGAGCAAAGGCTCAAACTCAATTTCGAGCCTTAAGACGGGGGTGCACTAGCATGGAGAGCAAAGGCTCAAACTCAAGTTCAAGCCTTTAAGGCTGGGGTGCACTAGCATGGAGAGCAAAGGCTCAAACTCAAGTTCGAGTCTTAAGGCCGGGGTGCACTAGCATGGAGAACGAAGGCTCAATCTGAAGTTCGAGCCTTAAGGCCAGCATGGAGAGCAAAGGAGCAAAGGCTCAAACTTGAGTTTGAGCCTTAATGCCGGGGTGCACTAGCATGGAGAGCAAAGGAGCAAAGGCTCAAACTCAAGTTTGAGCCTTAACGCTGGGGTGCACTAGCATCATGGAGAGCAAAGGCTCAAACTCAAGTTCGAGCCTTAAGGCCGGGGTGCACTTACATGGAGAACAAAGACTCAATCTAGGTCGAGCCTTAAGGCCGGGGTACACTAGCATGGAGAACGAAGGCTCAATCTCAAGTTCGAGCCTTATGCAGTAGCATGGAGAGCAAAGGCTCAAACTCAAGTTCGAGCCTTATGCAGTAGCATGGAGAGCAAAGGCTCAAACTCAATTTTGAGCCTTAAGGCCGGGGTGCACTAGCATAGAGAGCAAAGGAACAAAGGCTCAAAGTCAAGTTCGAGCCTGAAGGTCGGGGTGCACTAGCATGGAGAGCAAAGGCTCAAACTCAAGTTCGAGCCTTAAGGCCGGGGTGCACTAGCATGGAGAGCGAAGGCTCAATCTGAAGTTCGAGCCTTAAGGCCGGGGTGCACTAGCATGGAGAGCAAAGGAGCAAAGGCTCAAACTCAAGTTTGAGCCTTAAGGTCGGGGTGCACTAGAATGGAGAGCAAAGGAGCAAAGGCTCAAACTCAAGTTCAAGCCTTAAGGCCGAGGTGCACTAGCATGGAGAGCAAAGGAGCAAAGGCTCAAACTCAACTTTGAGCCTTAACGCCAGGGTGCACTAGCATGGAGAGCAAAGGCTCAATCTCAAGTTCGAGCCTTAAGGCCGGGGTGCACTAGCATGGAGAGCAAAGGCTCAAACTCAAGTTTGAGCCATAAGGCCGGGGTGCACTAGCATTAAGACCGTGCACTAGCATGGAGAACGAAGGCTCAATCTGAAGTTCGAGCCTTAAGGCCGGGGTGCACTAGCATGGAGAGCAAAGGAGCAAAGGCTCAAACTCAAGTTCGAGCCTTAAGGCCGGGGTGCACTAGAGCATGGAGAGCAAAGGAGCAAAGGCTCAAACTCAAGTTCGAGCTTTAAGACCGGGGTGCACTAGCATGGAGAGCAAAGGCTTAAACTCAAGTTTGAGCCTTAAGGCCGGGGTGCACTAGCATGGAGAGACGAAGGCTCAATCTGAAGTTCGAGGCCTTAAGGCTGGGGTGCACTAGCATGGAGAGCAAAGGAGCAAAGGCTCAGACTCAAGTTCGAGCCTTAAGGCCGGGGTGCACTAGCATGGAGAGCAAAGGCTCAAACTCAAGTTCGAGCCTTAAGGCCGGGGTGCACTAGCATGGAGAACGAAGGCTCAATATGAAGTTCGAGCCTTAAGGCCGGGGTGCACTAGTAGCATGGAGAGCAAAGGAGCAAAGGCTCAAACTCAAGTTTGTGCCTTAATGCCGGGGTGCACTAGCATGGAGAGCAAAGGAGCAAAGGATCAAACTCAAGTTTGAGCCTTAGCGGCTGGGGTGCACTAGCATGGAGAGCAAAGGCTCAAACTCAAGTTCGAGCCTTAAGGCCGGGGTGCACTTAAATGGAGAACAAAGACTCAATCTAGGTCGAGCCTTAAGGCCGAGGTACACTAGCATGGAGAACGAAGGCTCAATCTCAAGTTCGAGCCTTATGCAGTAGCATGGAGAGCAAAGGCTCAAACTCAATTTCGAGCCTTAAGGCCGGGGTGCACTAGCATAGAGAGCAAAGGAACAAAGGCTCAAAGTCAAGTTCGAGCCTTAAGGCCGGGGTGCACTAGCATGGAGAGCAAAGGCTCAAACTCAAGTTCGAGCCTTAAGGCCGGGGTGCACTAGCATGGAGAACGAAGGCTCAATCTGAAGTTCGAGCCTTAAGGCCGGGGTGCACTAGCATGGAGAGCAAAGGAGCAAAGGCTCAAACTCAAGTTTGAGCCTTAAGGTCGGGGTGCACTAGAATGGAGAGCAAAGGAGCAAAGGCTCAAACTCAAGTTCAAGCCTTAAGGCCGAGGTGCACTAGCATGGAGAGCAAAGGAGCAAAGGCTCAAACTCAACTTTGAGCCTTAACGCCAGGGTGCACTAGCATGGAGAGCAGAGGCTCAATCTCAAGTTCGAGCCTTAAGGCCGGGGTGCACTAGCATGGAGAGCAAAGGCTCAAACTCAAGTTTGAGCCATAAGGCCGGGGTGCACTAGCATGGAGAACGAAGGCTCAATCTGAAGTTCGAGCCTTAAGGCCGGGGTGCACTAGCATGGAGAGCAAAGGAGTAAAGGCTCAAACTCAAGTTTGAGCCTTAAGGCCGGGGTGCACTAGCATGGAGAGCAAAGGAGCAAAGGCTCAAACTCAAGTTCGAGCCTTAAGACCGGGGTGCACTAGCATGGAGAGCAAAGGCTTAAACTCAAGTTTGAGCCTTAAGGCCGGGGTGCACTAGCATGGAGAGAGGAAGGCTCAATCTGAAGTTCGAGGCCTTAAGGCTGGGGTGCACTAGCATGGAGAGCAAAGGAGCAAAGGCTCAGACTCAAGTTCGAGCCTTAAGGCCGGGGTGCACTAGCATGGAGAGCAAAGGCTCAAACTCAAGTTCGAGCCTTAAGGCCGGGGTGCACTAGCATGGAGAACGAAGGCTCAATCTGAAGTTCGAGCCTTAAGGCCGGGGTGCACTAGCATGGAGAGCAAAGAAGCAAAGGCTCAAACTCAAGCTCGAGCCTTAAGGCTGGGGTGCACTAGCATGGAGAGCAAAGACTTAAACTCAAGTTTGAGCCTTAAGGCCGGGGTGCACTAGCATTGCACTAGCATGCAGCAAGAAGGCTCAATCTGAAGTTCGATCCTTAAGGCCGGGGTGCACTAGCATGGAGAGCAAAGGCTCAAACTTAAGTTCGAGCCTTAAGGCCGGGGTGCACTAGCATGGAGAACGAAGGCTCGATATGAAGTTCGAGCCTTAAAGTCGTGGTGCACTAGCATGGAGAGCAAAGGAGCAGAGTCTCAAACTCAAGTTCAAGACTTAAGGCCTGGGTGCACTAGCATGAAGAGCAAAGGCTCAAACTCAAGTTTGAGCCTTAAGGCCGGGGTGCACTAGCATTAAGGCCGAGGTGCACTAGCATTAAGGCCGGGGTGCACTAGCATGGAGAACGAAGGCTCAATCTGAAGTTCGAGCCTTAAGGCCGGGGTGCACTAGCATGGAGAGCAAAGGAGCAAAGGCTCAAACTCAAGTTCGAGCCTTAAGGCCCGGGTGCATTAGCATGGAGAGCAAAGGCTCAAACTCAAGTTTGAGCCTTAAGGCCGGGGTGCACTAGCATGGACAACGAAGGCTCAATCTGAAGTTCGAGCCTTAAGGCCGGGGTGCACTAGCATGGAGAGCAAAGGAGCAAAGGCTCAAACTCAAGTTCGAGCCTTAAGGTCGGGGTGCACTAGCATGGAGAGCAAAGGAGCAAAGGCTCAGACTCAAGTTCGAGCCTTAAGGCCGAGGTGCATGGAGAACAAAGGAGCAAAGGCTCAAAATCAACTTTGAGCCTTAACGCCGGGGTGCACTAGCATGGAGAGCAAAGGCTCAATCTCAAGTTCGAGCCTTAAGGCCGGGGTGCACTAGCATGGAGAGCAAAGGCTCAAACTCATGTTTGAGCCATAAGGCCGGGGTGCACTAGCATGGAGAACGAAGGCTCAATCTGAAGTTCGAGCCTTAAGGCCGGGGTGCACTAGCATGGAGAGAAAAGGCTCAAACTCAAGTTCGAGCCTTAAGGCCGGGGCATGGAGAACAAAGGCTCAATCTGAAGTTCGAGCCTTAAGGCCGGGGTGCACTAGCATGGAGAGCAAAGGCTCAAACTCAAGTTCGAGCCTTAAGGCCGGGGTGCACTAGCATGGAGAACGAAGGCTCAATCTAAAGTTCGAGCCTTAAGGCCGGGGTGCACTAGCATGGAGAGCAAAGGAACAAAGGCTCAAACTCAAGTTCGAGCCTGAAGGCCGGGGTGCACTAGCATGGAGAGCAAAGACTCAAACTCAAGTTCGAGCCTTAAGGCCGGGGTGCACTAGCATGGAGCACGAAGGCTCAATCTGAAGTTCGATCCTTAAGGCCGGGGTGCACTAGCATGGAGAGCAAAGGAGCAAAGGAGCAAAGGAGCAAAGGAGCATGGAGAGCAAAGGAGCAAAGGAGCAAAGGCTCAAACTCAAGTTCGAGCCTTAAGGCCGGGGTGCACTAGCATGGAGAGCAAAGGCTCAAACTCAAGTTCGAGCCTTAAGGCCGGGGGTGCACTAGCATGGAGAACGAAGGCTCAATCTGAAGTTCGAGTCTTAAGGCCGGGCTGCACTAGCATGGAGAGCAAAGGAGCAGAGGCTTAAACTCAAGTTGGAGCCTTAAGGCCGGGGTGCACTAGCATGGAGAGCAAAGGCTCAAACTCAAGTTCGAGCCTTAAGGCTAGGGATGCACTACCATGGAGAACGAAGGCTCAATCTGAAGTTCGAGCCTTAAGGCCGGGGTGCACTAGCATGGAGAGCAAAGGAGAAAAGGCTCAAACTGAAGTTCGAGCCTTAAGGCCGGGGTGCACTAGCATGGAGAGCAAAGGCTCAAACTCAAGTTCGAGCCTTAAGGCCGGGGTGCACTAGCATGGAGAACGAAGGCTCAATCTAAAGTTCGAGCCTTAAGGCCGGGGTGCACTAGCATGGAGAGCAAAGGAGCAAAGGCTCAAACTCAAGTTCGAGCCTTAAGGCCGGGGTGCACTAGTGTGGAGAGCGAAGGCTCAAACTCAAGTTCGAGCCTTAAGGCCGGGGTGCACTAGCATGGAGAACGAAGGCTCAATCTGAAGTTCGAGCCTTAAGGCCGGGGTGCACTAGCATGGAGAGCAAAGGAGCAAAGGCTCAAACTCAAGTTCGAGCCTTAAGTCCGGGGTGCACTAGCATGGAGAGCAAAGGCTCAAACTCAAGTTCGAGCCTTAAGGCCGGGGTGCACTAGCATGGAGAACGAAGGCTCAATCTGAAGTTCGAGCCTTAAGGCATGAAGAGGGGGGGGCGGGGCGCTGGTGATGGCGAGAGGAAGGGGGGCGGTTTGCGATGGCGATCTGCAAGGGAGGGGGGCTGGCAATGGCGAGGCTGCGAGAGGGGGGGGCTGGCAATGGCATGGCTGCGAGAGGGGGGGGCTGGCAATGGCATGGCTGCGACACGAGAGGGAGAGGAAGGGGGCGATGGCGAGAGGCAGGGGGCATGGATGGCTGCAGGGGCGTCGATGGGGATAGCGTGGCTGAAGGGAGGGGCAGGGGGACTGGCGGGCTGTTTTGCGAGAGGGAGAGGAAGGGGGCCTGGATGGCTACAGGGGCGTTGATGGGGATAGTGTGGCTGCAGGGAGGGGCAGGGGGGCTGGCGTGGCTGCTGCGAGAGTGAGAGGAAGGGGGCGATGGCGAGAGGCAGGGGGCTGCTACGAGAGGGAGAGGAAGGGGGCGTGGATGGCGATGGGGAGAGAGGGGGGCTGCTTGCGCGAGGGAGAGGAAGGGGGCAATGGCGAGTGGTAGGGGTGGCTGCCTGCGAGAGGGATGGTGACGGGGGAGGCGTGGCGTGGATGGCGAGAGGAAGGTGAAGGTGATGGAACTACTTCTTGCCCTATGAATTGAATACTACAATCAACGGCTCTAATCAATTGATACTTCTTGTCCTCTGACAATCAACGGCGGGGGTGCAGGCTTTGTCATGCAGAAAGGAATTTTGATTTCGATTTCAGTCCCCAAGCCCAAGCCCAAGCCCAGGCCCAGGCCCCAGGTCCCAGGTCTTTTGATTATAGTTAGTTTCAGTTTTGTTTATATACCCTTCTTCACCCACACCCCACTTGTTCTCTGGGATTATTCTAGCTTCCCTCTCTATTCCTACTTGCTTGTGTAATAGACAAGGCTCAAACTCAAGTTTGAGCCTTGAGCTTGAGCTTGAGATTTCTTCTTTTCTTCCCTCTTTCCCCATATACCCAAATATACTTTCTAGCTTCCCTCTCTATTCCTACTTGCTTGTGTAATAGACAAGGCTCAAACTCAAGTTTGAGCCTTGAGCTTGAGCTTGAGATTTTTTCTTTTCTTCCCTCTTTCCCCATATACCCAAATATACTTTCTGGCTTTCCTCTTTATTCCTACTTGCTTGTGTAATAGACAAGGCTCAAACTCAAGTTTGAGCCTTGGGCTTGAGCTTGAGATTTCTTCTTTTCTTCCCTCTTTCCCCATACACCCAAATATACTTTCAGCTTCCTACAACTTTACTTTCAGCTTCCTAGAAGCGAACTAGCATCCGCGGGTGAGGCTCAAACTTTTGTTGGAGGAGCCTACCCTTCTAGCTAACATATGCAAACTAATATATTATGCAAGTGAGGATGATAACTTTAACTGGAGCCTCCTAACAAACTAACATATGATGGTGAGGCTCATGAAGCCTCCTACTAACAAGCTAGCATTAGATGGATGGAGCCTAGCCTCCTAGCAAACTAGCATTGATAGGTGAGATTCAAACTTTGGTTGGAGCCTAAACTCATGTTGAGATTGAATTACATTTATAGTTCTGTGTACTACCGTAAAAACATCGCTTTAATCTTTCTTATTGAGATCTTGATTTTCTCAGGGATTGGAGGGTCTAAAACAAGGTGCTTCAGTGTTTCTCATTGATGGTTTTGCAAAGGAAGGCACGCGGGGTTATTCATGGCTCTGTGGTTGGAGAAGCTGCTGGTCACGACACACAGAGAGTGAGAGCTGCTGAGTTGAAGGTTAGCTGGTGGGGCGCCTTCTGAAGAGAGAAGTGGCTGGGTTTAGTGTGGACGACGATTGCAGGCAGAGAGTGGATGTTGACCAGAGAGAGAGCCTTGGTTTTTTGTGTGTGTTGACTGTAGTAGAGGTGCTGATGTGTGGGCTGGAGACAATGGGGCTCGCCTACGACACTTGGCAGCAGCTAGACAAAGAGTAGCCGGGTTGCAGAGGAAGCTGAGGGTTAGCTGGTGGGGCGCCCTCTGAAGTAAAACAAAGACCGGGAGATAGAGGCTTGGTTGTCAGACGCAAGGGTGTAATTCCCTTGGCAGTAAATGCTGGCCAGAGTCCTGGTTTTTGGTGTAATTGCTAAGTTTATACAGTGTGGATGGTGCTGTATGTTTTTTGCTAGATAATCAATTGTCTATTGTGGTTTTGTGGGTGGGTGGTGAAGTGTGAGAAGTGTTCCAACCGGTGGCTGGTGGTGCCTCCGTTGTGTTTGTATTTTCTAAGTTTGGGAGGTGAAGGGCTATAGAGGCAATAGTCTTTTTTCTTTTTTTCACCTCACAACAGCCATTCTAGAGACTGGCATAGTTATAATGCCAGCTCATTTTAGTTGGGTTCACACTACCCTAGTATGTATTTGGTTGAGTACCTTTTCATATGGTGTACTCTTATCTTTGTATATGGTGTGTTGAGTGTTGAGTGAAGAAGAAGAAGATTTTCAGCCTCCTCTCACCTTGTGTGTTCTCTCTTAGGGTTTTGTGAGTGTGTGTGCGCTTGCAAGAGCTCAAGCTCTCTTCTCCCCTGCATCTTTTCATGGTATCAGAGCCTGGTTCATGCTAAGGGCTGAGCTGCAAGCAAGAGAAGCACAGGAAGCGGTATGAGGGTAAGAGCTTCATCTACTCTTCCCTATTTGTGTTGGTGACTACACCCTTGTCGGAAGCTCTACGGGAGGCACCGGCAAACGATCTCTGATTGAGGAGCTTTCTTCACTGGAGTAAAGCTATAGGGCCTCTATACTATTTTTTTAGGCACGGGAGTAAAGCTATTGGACATAATTTTTTGGGCCGAAAATGCATTTCGGGCACGTTACGACCTCCGTTTTTCAAAAAGCAGGCGATTTCGAGCACTGCGGGTAAGTCATCGATTCTTTGCAGAACTCTGTTTTAAGAATTGCAGGAAGATAGATTTGTTGTGCAAACATTGTGTGTGCTGCAAGGAGGTCAACAATTGCCATTTGGTGTATGTATGCACATTGAGGTCATTGGTTGTGACATTTAGGTGTAGTACAATACCGCTACAGAAAATACAGCAGTTTGTGTAGGACAAACCAGAGTTCTGTTTGTGGTAAATTTGTGTGTCTGGCAAGATGTCAAATCATGGCATAAACCAGATTATTGCTGAGAACCTTGATAAGAATAACTTCCATGTTTGGAGGTTCAGGCTGACAAATTTCCTGATGGGAAAGGGTTACTGGGACTATATAGAAGGTAAGCATGAAGAGGCACCGGAGATATCGGAGATCAATCCGACTACTGCAAATGTGAAAGAGTTCAAGGATTGGAACCAAGGAGCCATAAAAGTTATGTAATGGCTCTCTATCAGTATATAGGACACCATGATTGGGCACATACAGGATGCCAAGTCCCCCCAAGGAGGCATGGGACACCTTGGTAAAACTCTATGAAACGAATACCAAGGCACGAAAGATACAGTTGAAGAATGAACTTCATACTATGGAGAAAAAGAGTATGTCTGTGAATGACTATGCATTGAAGATCAAGGGTATTGTGGAATCCCTTGCATCTATTGGTGTTTCAGTAGATGATAAGGTGGAAGTCTGTCTACGTGGTCTCGGGCCACAATACAAGGCATTCAAGATGTCTATTCTCAGACTCGGGAAAAGATTCCTAATTTCACAGATTTGGTGTCTATGTTGGTTATAGAGAAGGGCTTGGGTGTGAAGACCAACAGTCTTCACACAAAACAAAAACAATTCAGAGAAGAGCTTGTGAAGACCAACAGTCTTCACAAAACAAAAACAATTCAGAGCAACAGGTTGCCTTCTACACAAGTTCAGGAAGAGGACAAGGTAGAGGAGGACGCGGCCAAGGAGGTGGCCGAACAGGTAATTAGAATTATGGCCCCAACAGCACATCAACAACAACAGTCCCAGAATTCACAACAACAATAACATGCAAGTGGAAGAGGCCAATTCAGAGGCAGGGGGAGTCAAAGAGGTCGTGGAAATTGGCAAAGGTAGTATAATGATACACATGGATGCTTTTACTGTGGTAAGCCTAGACATGCGCAAGTAGATTGTTATAAGAAGCAGGCTGACATGCAAAATGGGAATTTACAGCAAAACAACTATGCATCCTCGAGCAGAAACAATGAGGATAATGAAAGGTTGTTTGTTATGCAGCATGTCCTTAATGCCATGTCTGAAAATGTTGAAGCAGCACATAAAGATGATGTATAGTATGTTGATTCAGGTGCTTTGAACCACATGACAAGTCATGGGGGGAGTGGTTCAAGGAGATGAAAAACCTTGAAAGACTAGGTTTTGTGGAAACAGGGGATGACACTACTCATCCAATTGCCCATGTTGGAGATGTGCCATTGTCTATGTAGGATGGCAAAGTGAAGTACCTTGTAGATGTACTCATGTTCCGAACATAACAAAGAATCTAGTTTCAGTTGGCCAGATGATTGAGCACAGTTTGCAGGTTCGGTTTAACCCCGATTGGTTGTTATGCTGAAGACTTTAAAGACAAGTGTAGGTTAGTTGCAAAAGGCAATAGAGTGGACAGAATGTTTACATTGAATGTAAACATGCCTGAAGTGAGTGCTGCGATGTTTGCAAATGGTTCAGGAATTGTTGTAGACACAGACATTTGGCATAAAAGAATTGGACATGTGAATGTGCAGAGAATGAAGTCTATGCAGACTAAAGGAATTGTTGTAGATACAGACATTTGGCATAAAAGAACTAGACATGTGAATGTGTAGAGAATGAAGTCTATGTAGACTAAAGGAATTGTGACAGGGCTGCCAAAGTTTAAAGTTGAATGTATGCAGAAAATATGTGAAGCATGCCAATTTGGAAAGCAAACAAAGCATGTATTTCCACGTGACAGAAATGTGAGCAGAAATGCACTAGATGTTGTGCATTTAGATGTATGGGGTCCTACGAAGACCATGTCTATGGGAGGCTGCAGGTATTATGTGACATTTATTGATGACCACACATTTAAGTTGAAGGTATGCAGAAAATATGTGAAGCATGCCAATTTGGAAAGCAAACAAAGCATGTATTTTCACGTGACAGAAATGTGAGCAAAAATGCACTAAATGTTGTGCATTCAGATGTATGGGGTCCTACGAAGACCATGTCTATGGGAGGCTACAGGTATTATGTGACATTTATTGATGACCATACAAGGAAAGTGTGGGTATACTTCATGAAGGAGAAGGGTGAGGTGTTCACTCATTTTCAGAATTTCAGAGTTATGGTTGAAAAGCAAACATGGAAATATGTAAAGTGCCTAAGGTGAGATGGAGGAGGGGGAGAGTACTTCTCCAATGAGTTCTCTGAATTTTTGAAGAAGAATGGTATTCGGAGTTTAAAGTTGAAGGTATGTAGAGAATAAAGTCTATGTAGACTAAAGGAATTATGACAAGGCTGCCAAAGTTTAAAGTTGAAGGTATGCAGAAAATATGTGAAGCATGCTAATTTGGAAAGCAAACAAAGCATGTATTTCCACGTGACAGAAATGTAAGCAAAAATGCACTAGATGTTGTGCATTCAGATTTATGGGGTCCTACGAAGACCATGTCTATAGGAGGCTGCAGGTATTATGTGACATTTATTGATGACCACACAAGGAAAGTGTGGGTATACTTCATGAAGGAGAAGGGCGAGGTGTTCACTCATTTTTAGAATTTCAGAGTTATGGTTGAAAAGCAAACAGGGAAATATGTAAAGTGCCTAGGTGAGATGGAGGGGGAGAGTACTTCTCTAATGAGTTCTCTGAATTTTTGAAGAAGAATGGTATTCGGGGAAAAGCAAACAAGGAAATATGTAAAGTGCCTAGGTGAGATGGAGGGGGAGAGTACTTCTCTAATGAGTTCTCTGAATTTTTGAAGAAGAATGGTATTCGGAGACAGTTTACATGCAGATACACTCCGCAGCAAAATGGAGTTGCTGAGCGAAAAATAGGCACATTGCTGAGATTGCATAAGCATTGATGGTGGGAGAGAAGAATATGCCACATAGCTATTGGGCTGAGGCTGTATCTACAGCACTTTACATCATGAACAGGACTCCAATTGCAGCCATACATGATGTAACTCCAGAGGAGTTACAGGACTCCAACTGCAGCCATACATGATGTAACTCCAGAGGAGAGGTTTACTGGCAAAAAACCTGATTTGTCTCATCTGAAATGCATTGCATATGTGCATGTGCCAGATGAGCTGAGAACTAAGCTGGATCCAAAAGCTGAAAAATGTGTGTTTATTGGGTATTCCCTTGAGCAAAAGGGATACAGGTGTTATAACCCTGCTACAGGTGAGTTGAGAGTAAGCAGCAGGGATGTTGTTTTTAATGAGATGAGTAGCTGGTATGCTGCTGAAAAAGAAGCTGTTTGCACAGCTGATGTGAATGGAAATGTGGTTGCATAGAATGCAAGTCAGCAATCACAGTCTTTGAGTGGAACAGGAGAGTCCTCATCTAGTGGTTCAATTAATAGACCATGGGGTTGCAGGCTGCATCATAATACCAGTCCTGCAAATGTGATTAGTACATCACATAAAGGCAAAGAGAAAGTGGTTGAGCCCCTTAGTATGCCTGACATTTTTTAGACTGAAAAGGTAATCAGAATTATGGCGAGTAGCAGCAACATCAACAGTCCCCGAATTCACAACAACAACAACACAGGTGGAAGAGGCCAATTCACAGAGGTAGGGGGAGTCAAAGAGGTCGTGGAAATTGGCAAAGGCAGTATAATGATACACGTGGATGCTTTTATTGTGGTAAGCCAGGACATGTGCAGGCAGATTGTTATAAGAAGCAGGCTGACATGCAAAATGGAAAATTACAGCAAAACAACTATACATCCTCGCGAGCAGAAACAATGATGATAATGAAAGGTTGTTTGTTATGTAGCATGTCGTTAATGCCATGTCTAAAAATCCATAAAGATGATGTATGGTATGTTGATTCACGTGCTTTGAACCAAATGACAAGTCATGGGGGGAGTGGTTCAAGGAGATGAAAAACCTTGAAAGACCAGGTTTTGTGGAAATAGGGGATGACACTGCTCATCCAATTGCCCATGTTGAAGATGTGCCATTGTCTATGCAGGATGGCAAAGTGAAGTACCTTGTAGATGTACTTCATGTTCCGAACATAACAAAGAATCTGGTTTCAGTTGGCCAGATGATTGAGCATGGTTTGTAGGTTTGATTTAACCCTGATGGTTGCTATGTTGAAGACTTTAAAGATAAGTGCAGGTAGGTTGCAAAAGGCAACAGAGTGGGCAGAATGTTTACATTGAATGTAAACATGCCTGAAGTGAGTGCTTCGATGTTTGCAAATGGTTCAGAAATTGTTGCAGACATAGACATTTGGTATAAAAGAATTGGACATGTGAATGTGCAGAGAATGAAGTCTATGCAGACTAAAGGAATTGTGACAGGGCTGCCAAAGTTTAAAGTTGAAGGTATGTAGAAAATATGTGAAGCATGCCAATTTGGAAAGCAAACAAAACATATATTTCCACGTGACAAAAATGTGAGCAGAAATGCACTAGATGTTGTGCATTTAGATGTATGGGGTCCTACGAAGACCATGTCTATGGGAGGCTGCAGGTATTGTGTATGACATTTATTGATGACCATACAAGGAAAGTGTGGGTATACTTCATGAAGGAGAAGGGTGAGGTGTTCACTCATTCTCAGAATTTCAGAGTTATGGTTGAAAAGTAAATAGGGAAATATGTAAAGTGCCCACAATTACACCACTGGCACGGTTGGTGAGATCATGGGTGATATGCGGCTAGTGGGATGCCAGGCTGTGTGATAGCCATTCTAGAGACTGGCATAGTTATAGCACCAGCTCATTTTAGTTGGGTTCACACTATAGAGAACCCTAGTATGTATTTGGTTGAGTACCTTTTCATATGGTATACTCTTATCTTTGTATATGGTGTGTTGAGTGTTGAGTGTTGAGTGAAGAAGAAGAAGATTTTTTGCCTCTCACCTTGTGTGTTCTCTTTTAGGGTTTTGTGAGTGTGTGTGTGTAGACCCTTTGGAGATGATATATATTCCAACATTTACAACATGTGCTTCAAGTGCAACCAACCAACCATCACTACATGGATTCTCCAAAAAAGAAGTCTCTGGGGGCTAAGACCTTGGTACACATTACAGGACTACAAGGTAACTATTTGATCTCTTATGTTGAAATTCATGTGGATAGTAGAAGTCGCCAAAGGTGTAAGATTAGTGAGTCTATCTTTGGTCTATCTTTGGTCAACATGATCTCCTCCGAGCTTTGAGAATAGCAAGTGATGTGGGCCCAGTAAATGTTTGGAGCAAAGAGGAGTGGTATATGACCCGCAAACATTTGTAACATAAGACATAGACTATGGTTCAAAGGGTTAAAGGTAGCCCAAAGGATGAGGAAAATGTGGAATGGCCAGCCCATGTGGAATTCAACATCTGGATAGTAGTAGTTGTCAGAGGTGTCAAATTAGTGAGTCTGCTGCCTTTGGCCCATATGATCTCCTCCAAGTTGAGAATAGAAAGTGATGTTGTGGGGTAAATGCTTAGAGAAAGGGGGAGTGGTATGTGACCCTTAAATATTTTTGATAGTTTCATAAGTCATAGAGTATGGTTCAAAGGGTAAAATGGAGCCCAAAGAGTGAGGAAAATGTGGAACGGACAGCCCATGTAGGAGGCCAAAAACTAGGCTCCTAAAACAAGTGGGAAAAGATGCCTCATGAGTGCTCACTGCAAGGGAGATGTTGTGCTTAAATCCATAAAAGGTTAGGGGATGCTTAAGATAGATTATGGGCCATGTCTAATGGCTAATGGAGATGTACTCAAGCTTATAAAAAGGCACTCTATCGTGACATATGAGCTTTTAAGTTAAACCTATTGCCTTGTCATTACACTTCACTCTTGTCATCTAACATATGAGCTGTTGAGTTAAACCTATTATCTTGGCATTATCTTGTCATTATGCTTCACTCTTGTTGTTAGAATTATCACTACTGTTAATCTCTTTATTGCTTTCTAGCATGATAAGATGAAGAGTTTAATTCATTTCTACACACACCCTAATCAACTCTAGATAAAAATCTCAAGTATCTATAGGTTGCAACCAAGTGCAAACTCTGTTTATCTACTCACAAATTTATTTCTTCATGATTGGTGCAAACACTCCAACTATCCATAATGGCAAAGTGATCACTATTATGTGGTCAATCTTGCCAAGGGTATAGACGTGAAAGTGTGGGATCGAACGATGCCTAGGTTGGAAGTCCAAATTCAGGACTATCGAGAGGCTTTAGACTTCCACAACATGAACCTTGATAGAGTGGACGTGATCTTGGCTTTTCAAATGAGCAAGATGATGATGTTGGATTATCGATCTCATAGGCTTTCATTTGTTCATGTGATGGCAAACTGTATGTAATCTAGGGTGATGTCCCTCATGGATTTTATGATATAAACTCAACTCACGCTTTAGCTGAGGATATATATGAAGCTCTTTTGGATCCAACTTTTGAATCATATTGTTATTTTCATTTCTGTTCAATTTTGAAATTATGTTAAGATCATCAGCTTGTGAATGTTATTCCATCTCAAGCAGTGAGCTTTCTAAAAGAACAACAAATTTTGGATGATATTTCAAAAGAGTTTTGTGATGTATTTCCAAGTGAGTTACCAAATGATCTATCACTTGCTACTGCTCTGCTGAGAGCTATTGCCTAGTAGTGTTAAACTTATTTCATCACACTCTCAAGAAAACTCAAGCAATGGCATTATGCACACACCAATGAAAGTCTCAACATGAGAGAAAGAGATGAAACAACTTACTTGTTAGGGGATGCAAAGGAAATCTATTCGGAGCTTCCCGAACTAGAGGCTCTCCAACCACTTAGAGAAGTCGCTAGTGCAAACTTACCTCCCACCGCTAGTTACCGAATGATGTTTGTGTTAATTCTCTTGGACATACCCGCTCACAGCTCCATAGCTATGGTGATGCAACCCAATAGCGTGCAAGAAACTCTCTCACACATTCTCACACACTCTAGCAAAAGGATAAGAGAAAGAGAACACAAGAGCTCTAAGATTGCACAAGGGAAGTGTGTGTTCTCATTCCCTACATTGTTATTTATACAAAACTTATAAGTGACACCCAAACTTGGGTGGCAACTATGTAAAAATGAGAACTATGTGTATCTACACCTACTAGTATACATGTGTATGTGATGTCGGAATTACACTTAGCTCAGACATCCCTTATTTACATCATGATGCGCTCATTTGAGCGGAAAAAATCCGCAAGATAATAAATGAAGTGCTAAAAAATCTGCTCGAGTGGACAAAACATTAAAAGTGACCCAATTAGAGTAATCTGATGATGTTAATCACTTGTTAGGGTTAGACGACCTCTTTGAAAAATTAATTGGTGGGCCCACCTAAGCCAAGTGCCCATTAACTGCCATTGGAGATGTGGTTAACATCTCCATTGGTGGGCCCACCTAAGCCAAGTGCCCATTAACTGCCATTGGAGATGTGGTTAACATCTTCCATTTCCTTAAGTAGGTCCGTCCTCCAACCTTTAAAAAAAAAAAAGCAAAGTCCAGGGGAAGTTGAAGATTAGCCACACTAAAGACATCATTAGATTGTCGTTGTAGAATCATGAGTGTTGTCGAATTGTTGATTAACTTCAATACCTCTCTTAAGTGTGTTGATGAATAGATCCTTTGAAATGGAAGAACCTTGCAAGTGATACTGAGACAACTTCATGATGTTGTAAGACATATTGGTTGTCGATGTCAAAATCGATGAAGCCAAGATTAAGTGCATATGCATGTGCACGCGTATAAACAAATAAGAGTGCCTAATGCATGCACTTGAAAAATACAAGTGTCTAATGCATGCACTTGAAAAATACAAGTGTCTATATGCTCCATAGTAAAATGAACAGCATGTTGTGCAAGAAGAGAAATTGAGGGGTAATCCAGAGGCGATGGGTCAGGAATATCCCACCAAGATCCCCCCATCCAAAATGTACCTGGATGGATTCTGATGTTGAGGCTTCTATTCTTAAGATAAAAGTGCACAATGCATGAGTGTAGAGAGTTTCAAGATTTTGAGTTTTTATAAATTTTATTTTATTTTATTATATTTGGGTATGTAATATACAAGGAAATGCTTATGCATGACTTCCTGTAGTAAGACTATGCCCTTGACCAGAAAATCTCAGGCGACATTAGACTCTTATGCCAACGCCTAGATTGGTAACACCTCTAGAATGTGAGAGGATTTTGGAAGCAAATGCAGGTGGAATATGGAAGGAGTAGGCCAGTGATTGGAAAACCAACCAGAAAACTTGACTTGCAAGACTATGCCAATGGTCAGAAAACCGACTGGCGACTAGACTTGAACTCTTATGCCTACCACTTTTAGGCTAGGTGACTCCGACTTACAAGAACTTATTGGCAACATGTTACCAATGTAAATGCCTCAATTCTAAGGAGTATTGAGTTCTCGTGAGTGAAAGCTTTGTAGGGAGGCCAAAATTCTATATCCACCATAGCCTCAAAGTCCCAAAGCATGTACCCAAGTAGAAATATGAGTCGATGGAAATAGAAAGCCACCACATCATCATTTGATCCTTTTGTTGAGATCATATAGTAATTGCTCTTTCCCCATCTTCTTGTGCCTATTTGTGGAACATCTAAAATTATTATAATAAGTTGTATAAATCTAATAGTTGCCACAAAAGCAGGATCAGGTATCTGCTTCCATGCATGGTACACTTTCTTAAGGTGGCTCCTCATTTCCTGTATATCTACGAAGGTTTACAGGTGGAACTTAGGATATTTATTAAAGATACATTGGGGATTCCTACCTCATTTAACTTTAAAGACTTCCCTAGTCCACCTTCTAGGGTAGGGCATGAAGCATGGATTGACATGAAGGTTCCTTGGTGAATAATAATAGGCATAGGCATAGTGATCCACCTATAGGTAGCTCCGTCTCCATTCCGGTTGTGTGCCCTCCCATCTTGTTGGCCTTTCACATTGTACCTTGGAGGTAGTGTATAACCACCTCTTTCATTCATTGGATGTTCCTTCTTTCATCTTTTAAAAGAATATTCTATTATGAAAGCAACCACCTATACATCAAGAAGATCCGCTAGGTGAGGGTTCTTGAATTGTGTGTTTTTTCCCATAGTCCACTGGCTTTCCATCTGTGCTTTTCTATATGCTCTGCCATATCACCCCTAGGAGGATAGGTCAAATAAGTCCCACCATTTTTGTAGCAGTGGGTGTTTTGACACCTACAAGATCATAAGGGCAGTGAGAATCAAAGGTGGTTACCTGTATCAGTGCTTTAAAGAAAAGTTGTGGATGCAACCACGGATTTCCATCCTTGATAACCTCCAAATATGTTTCCTCCATTATCTGCTCAAACATGTCCTCCTTTGTTCAGCAATAGTGTTAGGAGTTGCTTGTGCTATGTGGAAGATATTGTACCTGGGCCACTCTTCAGCTTTTGAATCGTCAATGTGATTAAGAAAATCCATTGCTATTGGTTCACCCGTGGGTTATTATGATGCTTCTTCCCACCAAGCTATATCTTCCTATTGCTAAGCATTGTCCTCCTCTTGTTGTAGACCCTCATATGGCACTATCTGTAATCCTCTAGAGTCTTGAACTATAGGCACGACCCCCAAGTTATTCACTTCCACAAGGCAATGATAAGTAAATTTTGTAAGCCTCTATTCATCTTCTTGAGATTCCTGCCTTAGTTCCCATAGTTGGTTATATAAAGAATGCAAATGTGGAACCTCTACGGCTTCTACTCTAGGGTAATAAATAAGGTCCACTGTCCAATGTAACCCTTGGGCTGTCCCTGGTGAGAGAATTCCTTTTAGGAAAGCGATAGATTTCATAAAATAGTTTTATTGTACCCAAAGGGTGATAGAGAACATTATTGGCATCCTTCAAATGATTATAAGCTTGCCTGACTTCTTGCACACCATAGACCTCCAGCCACCAGACATTGTCGTCCTACATCCATTGGGAGTGACTTCTAAAATTGTACAATACTATTGGGGCTTCCAACTGTATTGGCTCCTCCACATCATCCCATATTCGACGAGTGAGGGTAATAAATCTCACCCAAGCTCTAAAATTAAGCACAAATGCGTGCGCGGGCCATAATAAAAGATCCCTTGGATCCCTTAACCCATATTCCTTGCTAAAAATACCAATGGTGAGAGGGGGAATTGCATAATGGGACAAAAAGGATAAAATTAGTTGTATATCATCCCTCTTGACCTTCTTGAAGTCATACTGCAAAGTTACCATAGAACAGGTTAAATTATGCAGCATATCACCATTTTAACTATAGTAAATATGTTCCTTGGAGCCACAAGTGTTTCAGCTAGAAAATAGTGATATGAAAGGCCAATGTCCCAAACTGAACATTGTCTTTCACTCCTCATGGTTTCCAAAGTATGCTCTAAGGTTACTATTTCCTTGGCAACAACTTCTTTTTGTGTATCCCCACATTTCCTTATCACTATCCACAGATCCTTGAATTGCTCGAAGATACTGGAAGTACTTGGAAGAGAGCTTCTCCTTCCACCTTGGTAAATTGAATTAGAGATTGAGCAGCAATATCCTTAACACTACTAACCACTTGTTCTAGAGCTTCATGTGAGTGCCCTTCCACCATTTGCATAAGCCTTCTTAAAATGAGTGTGAGTTTTGTTATTGCCCATTGGACCTCATAGGCCCATTCCTTAGTCTTGTTTTGTAAATCTTGTAAAGGTAGGCCAAGTTCTCCTGAATGATTGAGTATTAGTGTAGCTTCAACTTCTTTACTATTACCTTTCACTTTTGCCTTTAAAACCTCCCTCTGGTGAGATAGCTGGTGGTTGAGCATTCACAAGGAATGCAATGACCTATGGGTATGTTAATCTTTCTAAATCTTTTTGTGGGCCCTTCATCTTCTTCTGGGTTGAGCATTCACAAGGAATGCAATGACCTATGGGTATGTTAATCTTTCTAAATCTTTTTGTGGGCCCTTCATCTTCTTCTGGGTTGGGCGGCTTGCCATTGAAGTGTTACTTGAAATCATTTTCCCATTTAATGACTTCGGTTTCATTAATGGAGGGGTAATTAATGTGAGGCAAATCAAATTCTAAAGAATTTCCCCCTTGTTTTAGGTTTTTTGAATGCAATGTAATGATTTGGAATAATTTCCATGTGCCCAAGGGGTGATAAAGATTACTCTGCCTAGCCCTTAAATATAAGGAGGAGCAGTGCCTAGCCTTATAAGGTCCATAAAGTTTCATCCAAGTTAGGCTTTGCTATAAGTAGTCCCCAGATGTTTGGGCTTCAAAGGTTAAATCTTCAAGCAAACCTAAATTGATTAGTTCACCCTCTTCAAAGTAATCTTGATAATTTAGAAGCACCCTAACCCATGCCCTGAAATTGGTTCACCCTCTTCAAAGTAATCTTGATAATTTAGAAGCACCCATGCCCTGAAATTAATAACTATAGGATACAATGGGACATAAAAGAGATCACTAGGGCTTTCCAGACTAATATCCCCATCATGAAGAATGGCCATTACAAATGTTGGGGCATTTTTTGGACATATTTTTAAAAATCCACTACACTACATTGCTGTTCAAAGGAGTCTAAGAGTCTATGTCTTTTACAGTCATAGGGTAGAGGTGCAGGAGTTCTCGGGGAAACAACTAAGGTAGCTAGATTAGAGGCATGGTTAGAGATGGTATCAAGTAACGTACCTGCCCCTTGTTCCACTGGAGAAGACGACTCCTCTTCATGAATGATTCTGCTTCTAGAGAGGAGACTCTAATTCTCTTGCTTTGCTCATAGCTTCATCATGATACTTTGTGCAATCTTCTTGTGCCTTCTTTAGCTGTTGGAATAAACTGTCCTTTTTTGCCTTATGCTTGAGGTTTAGCTCGAGTGTTAATGCCATTTTGGATTAATAAACATTCTCCTCCAATTTAGGACATGTGTCATGAAACGGCACTATAAAAGTTGTACATTATGAGATATTAGCCACCCAAGGCCTAGTTAAGTAAGTTTTGGGCACCCAAGTGTGAATAAGGGCCAAATGCATATAAGGCATTTTCTTATAAAAATGAAAAGACACAATCCCCTTTTGTGCTATAGAGAACTCTTCTTTGTGTCTTGAGAGAGATTGAGAGAGAGAGAGCATTCTAGCATTGTGCCTATTCTATACTTATATGATTCCTGCTTGTGTGGGAGAGTGAGAGAGAGTGATTGCCTTATGCGACGATGTGAGCGACTCTACGGTGTGACAGCATGGAGGTGGAGCTTGGAGGTTTGGAGATTAACAAGTGAGCGACTCTACGGTGACAGCGTAGAGGTGGAGCTTGGAGGTTTGGAGATTAACAAGTGAGCGTGGAGGCCTCAAAGGGACTCAAGTTTGAAGCCTTGGTAAGTTCCCTATGATGCTTGTAATCTATTGCTCATCCTTTAGGTGAATGCATTGAGTTCCCTCTTGGAGATGTGGTAGCTCATAACATTTTTGGCACCACTACCGAGAGGAAACACCTTTGTTTCTTCCTTCCTCTTGGAGTTCCAGCTCCCATTGCATAAGATTCATGATTGCCCTTGCTTTTTGGTAGTGCATTGTGTAGAAAATGAATGGATAATATTTGTGTGGAAGTAAGAAATCATGTGAAATTGGTTGTGGTTGTTGTGTATGTGTGTGGTGGAGTGGTCTTAGAATAGAGCTTCACTATTTTTTCTAGTTAATTTTGATATTTGCATCATTGGAAGCATCAACGTGAATGAGCAAGTTTGTGTTCTATTTTCTTCTTTTCTAAAAATTCACAAAAATAAAAAAATAAGGAGCCATTGAATGTCCCTTGGACTTGTATTCCACTCCTTAGATGTGGCACACTCATTTTGGGAATGGTTGGATAAGTGTTTTGCACCCAAAATCATAATAGTCGACGTGGGAAGTTTCCACATGAAACTATAGAAAAATGTTCACCCCGTGAACCGTTTTCTTCATTTTCACGCCCCCCGTGAACCGCTCCCAACATTAGTGCCATAATTAACGCCACAAATCATGGGATTGCCTTGCCAAAAATAGGTAACCTTATCTTGACACCTCTGACGTCACCATGAGGTCTGACAAGTTTAAGAATCGTGAAAGTGCAGAAATTCATTCACGTCGTGAACTTTTTTAGAACTCTTCACAATGTGAACCAATTTGTTCATGACGTGAGCCATTAGAAGACCTTCATTGCGTGAACCCTTTTTTGTTCACGACGTGAACTTTTTCCTACAAACTCATGGTTTAGTCCAATTCAATGCACAGTAAGGCTAAGGCTACGAAGGTTGGGAAAGGAGGGACGCATGCAACAAGGACGAGGGGTTCTGACCCTACTAAGAGAAAAAACTTTTAAGCACATGAAAGTGCAAAAAAATGTTCATGACGTGAACTGTTTTCAAACACTTCATGCCGTGAACTATTCTTTGCAATCTCACGGCCTCAGAAAAAACAGATCAACTGAATATGATCAAAACTAAATCGGGTCATCAAAGTAGCTTATCAAATCATACATACATGCACTTAAGATCTAGAAAGCTCATCGGAGATGATCTTACACCTGACGATAATGCATCGAATCACCCAGGATCTTCTTATCAAAAAAGTGTGGGTTTAGGTGACTCAGCAATAAGCACTCACCTGAGTGTCTTAAGGACCGTTGAAACTAGTAGTAAAGAGTCCATGGAAGAAGGGCTGAGGTACTTTGGGTTTGGGGAAGAGGAGAAACCATCCTCCCTAACTAGGTCCAGTGGTATCATTGATATCGCCCAAGGATTTTTTGGTCTCCAAACCAGTCATGACAAAGAAGCACAATCAGCGGGCATGGGTTGTTGTCAACCAATGCTGGACTTGGTCCAAGACAAGAAGTGCCCATCCAAACATCAAATTCAAGGCTGTCAAACATTTGCATCCCCCTCGAATGAGACGGGACATGGAAAGTGCGACCAGGATGGGTCAAGTATTCTTCCACACCTTAGAGGAAGTAGAGTTAGACTCAGAAGGAGCGAGGTGGAACAACAGCTTACGAGAGTTGAGCTTAAGGAAACAAGAACTTGATACTCAAAGGGTAAGGGTTGAGAAAAAGGAGATGGAAAGTTTAAACCTACTCCAATCACGAGGTAAGGAGCTGGAATTAGTCATGGAAAGAAGTGAGGGAGAAATTCCAAACTTTGAACCCATAAATGAGGAGCCCATACCTGAGGAAGGGTTTGTAACCCTAGAAGAGGAGGATAATCTAACAAGAGTGGCGGGCAAAGTGGAGGACCATCTCTACACCAAAAAAGATACTGAGTAGATGATCAATCATCCTACGTTCCTATAGGACATGAAACTTTTAATTCTCCAAAGGCATACAGAGGCAAATAATGATGAGCCACTCCAAGGTATAGTGTGGCAAGACCATCTCTACACCAAAAAAGATACTGAGTAGATGATCAATCATCCTACGTTCCTATAGGACATGAAACTTTTAATTCTCCAAAGGCATACAGAGGCAAATAATGATGAGCCACTCCAAGGTATAGTGTGGCAAGACCATCCCATGGACTTGAAATACCTAGAAGAGCTAATACAGGAAGAGGACGAGGTCTAGGAAGGGGGGGAACAATTCCTCAATGACCAAGGAAGGGGGGGGGGAACAATTCCTCAATGACCAAGGATAGATCCAACCATTGACCTCATGCAACACAAGGATAGATTTGCTAAATATGGCGACAGAGATGGCAAGGAATGGTCCGAGAACTAGGCACCGCTCTAGAATCCCGACCCTCCCAGATGAAGCCACATATCATTTCCAAACTCATCCAAAAATTCTCTGGGCACGGAGATCCTATCCAACATGTAAAGATTTTTGAATCCACATGTGAAACCTGCAAGCCTGTCAGTGATGTGACAATGATTCATGCTTTCTCAATGACCTTGGAAGGGAAAGCACATCAGTGGTTTCGAACCCTCAAGCCCAAGGATAAGGTTAACTTCACACGACTCAAGAATGTGTTTGTGCCTATCTTTGCCAGAAGTGGTGACAGATGGAGCCATGTGGCATAGCTACATAACATCAAATAAAAGGAAGTGGAGTCAATGAGAGACTATGTGTCTCAACTTAAGCACTTAAATTCAAGGTGGAAACTACGGGAGAGGTTAACTGACATACGATGCCTTGCTTTTCCAGAGAGGGGTTAGAGGCCACAAGATGCATGATTATCTGGTACTAGCCTGTCGACCAGCTATTCTTGATGTATGTTGCAAACTGGCAATTGAATATGAAGATAATATGCTGGAATTGTTGCAAACTGGAAGATGTCATAACATCTTGAGTTACTACCACTTCTCATGCCTCGAGTCACCAAGAAATTGGAACTTGGAGCAAGCACAAGTCGGAAACATGATTGTGGATGAGCTCAGTAACGTAGTACTAGAGAAATTGAAGGTAAATGAGGGAAGAGAAACATCTGGGCATTGGCATAACCATCTTTACCGCCGTAGGGAATTGGTGTGGTGCTCTATGTGCTGATTGAATCACACTACCATCGAATGTCCACAATTAAGAGCAAGGCCATTACTCTATTGTGTACACTGTGTAAAATTAGGGAATCATGACACTTCAATGTGCAAATATCCAAGATTCCAAAATGTTACACAGCTACGAGCACTTCCATTGGCTTTATCAGCACCACCTGGATAGATCACTAATGCTATAGGACAACCCAATTCTTCCTACTCACCTAAGGGGATGTTTCGGGTATAAGACGCTTCACCTCTGCCACCACTAGTTCTACCACCACAACCACAGGCTAAAATCAACCAAGTATTGATTAAAGAGACATCAAAAGATATTACTGTGGTACGTGAAGTAGAACTTAGTGAAAAGTACTATGAGGAAACTGTGGAGGTCACACCTGAATTATATGTCCTACAGAATAATGCGCTAGTACCTATGTTTCAAACCACGGTACAATGGAAGGGCAAGGACATGAACTCGAACATGAGGAGAGAATCGCTACAATGTTTTGGTTCTGGATGTAAGATTCCTCCCTAGCCTCTTAGGATGTCCAATATCTTCCCCTGTTCGAATCCAACTTCAAAAAGATCAAAGATCTTGTTTCTACCTGTTTTGGCCTAGAGAGAGAGAAAATGTTCTAGAGAGAGATTATTCAGATTTTGGATATTTTTGGATGGAAAAATATCTCTTCGTATTTAAATAAGTTCCCTTGGAAGACAGAAGTTCAAAAAGATTTTCAGAAGGTGCATTCGAAATAAATTATAATATGTTCAAAAGGCCTTATCCTGGGGGTCCAGATTTTTTGAAAATTTTAAATTAAGGTTTTGAGGGGTCAATTAGATTCATCCAAATGTGTGGAGGAGATAAATGAAAGAAATAAAGAAAATCCCCCAAAAAATGAGTAAATACTCACATAAGATGAAGAGTTGACTATGTACAAGGGTTATTAGTAAAAAACTATGAGTATTACTAAAAAAATGAGATATTTTGGGTATAATGATTCCATTTTGACACATGTGTAAGAAAGGGGAGTCCCTTCAAGGAGGCGCCTACTTCACATGCTTGAATGAGTTTTAAACTCAAAAATAATGTGATATTTTTATCTCTTCTCTCTCTTGGATCAAACCGAATCAAAAAGGAACTAGGTCCAAATCTGGTCCAAATTCAACCAAACTGAATATGAAAAATTCTAGAAATCAGTTGGTCTTGGTTAGAGCCTCCCTCTCCTATGAATAGAACCTGAGCCCTTTGTAAAAAAACAGGAGAATTATACTATGCCAGAATTATGCTGAAATAATGATAACTTTTACTATTCTCTAAAATTCTCTACAATTTGAAGAAATTGGAGCTTCCCTCCTTCTTCAATCTCCATTGGTGGCTCCATCAGCATACCAAACCAATTGATTGGTCAATTTTGATCTTTTTCCATAATTTCTCAATGTTTCTCTCTTCTGAACCCCTCTCAAGCTTGAGAAGCTTAATTGGAATGGCTTTTTAATGCTATTGAAGTTAATTGATGAATGGGATTAAGGAAATACATAAATTCTCATGTATGCTTAATTTTTATGGTTTTTATGATTTTTGTCTTCTCTAAAATGAATATGATGTTATGCCTCATTGAAAAAAGGCATTCCCCTCTCTTCTTTAGTAAATCCAACCATTCTTTATCCTAGATGAATGATTAATGGATAAAATCAAGTTTTTCATGATGTTTCTCTTAAATAAGTAGAAAATGTTTACATTAGAATGATTTAAATACTCTTGGTGAAATTCTAATTAATTTTAGAGAGTTAAAAATTGAAAAATGATCAGCCATACAAAGGAGGTTATGGCAAAAATTTTCTAAAATTGTGTAAAATAAGTTTTACTTTATTATTCAAAAAGAGTAATTCCCATCGTATATGTATTCTTAAAGTGTTATTTTTCATCCTAGGTATAGAAAAATGCATACTAAAAATATTTTATTAAAAAAGTGTTACTTTCTTTAGAATTAAATTCTATGCATAGAAGGAAGCATATTGAAATTGTTATTTTGATTATAAAAGTGTTATTTTCATCATAAATAATTTTTATGCATAAATGGATGAATAAAAGAAATTCTTTTATATTAAAAGAGTGATTTTCATCATAAATGATTTGTATGCATAAACATATGCATAAAAGATTTTTTTTATATATTAAAAGTGTGATTTTTATCATAATTAGATTTTATGCATAAATTAGATGCATAAAAGAAATTATTTTATATTAAAAGAGTGATTTTTATCATAAATGATTTGTATGCATAAAAGATTTTTTATATTAAAAGTGTGATTTTCATCATAAATGGATTTTCTGCATAAATTAGATGCATAAGAGAAATTCTTTTATTCTAAAAGTGTAATTCCTACTAAATTGGATTTATGCATGGAAAGATGCATAAAGAATTTATTTTAATCCAAAAGTGTTATTCTCATCAATTTTAATTTTATGCATAGAAAGATGCATAAAGAATTTTATTTTTAATTCAAAAGAGTTATTTTCATCAATTTTGATTTTATGCATAAATAGATGCATAAAGAATTTTACTTTTAATCCAAAAGAGTTATTCTTACAATTTTGATTTTATGCATAGAAAGATGCATAAAAGATTTATTTTTATTTCGAAAGTATTATTTTCATTAAAATTGAATTTATGCATAGATAGATGCATAAAAGATTTATTTTTATTTTGAAAGTATTATTTTCATTGAAATTGAATTTATGCATAGATAGATGCATAAAAGATTTATTTTTATTTTAAAAGTGTTATTCTCATTAAAATGGAATTTATGCATAGTAAAATGCATAAAAGGTTTATTTTTAATTCAAAAGTGTTATTTTCCTTAAAATTGAATTCATGCATAAAAGGACTTTAATAAAAGTGTTATTCCTGCAAGAGTTGTCTTTATGCCTAATTAGATGTGTAAAGAATCTTTATATCAAAAAATTAAAATTCTCTTACATTCTATAAATGGATGTGGATGTATGAATGTGGATGTGGATATGGATGTATGGATGTAGATGTGAATGTGGATGTATGGATGTAGATGTGGATGTATGGATGCAGATGTGAATGTGGATATATGGATGTAGATGTAGATGTGGATGTAGATGTGGATGTGGATGGATGTGGATGTGTATGGATGCGGATGTGGATGTGGATGTATGAATATGAATGTGGATGTGAAAATGGATGTATGGATGTAGATATGGATGTGGATGTGGATGTGGATGTATGAATGTGAATGTGGATGTGAAAATGGATGTATGGATGTAGATATGGATGTGGATGTATGAATGGATGTGGATGTATGAATGTGGATGTGGATGTGGATGTATGAATGTGGATGTGGAAATGGATGTATGGATGTAGATATGGATGTGGATGTGGATGTGGATGTGGATGTGGATGTATGAATGTGAATGTGGATGTGAAAATGGATGTATGGATGTGGATGTGGATGTATGAATGTGGATGTGTGAATGTGGATGTGAATGTGGATGTGGAAATGGATGTATGGATGTAGATGTGGATGTAGATGTATGGATGTAGATATGGATGTGGATGTATGGATGTACGAATGTGGATGTGAAAATGGATGTATGGATGTGGATGGATGTAGATATGGATGTGGATGTATGGATGTGGATGTGGATGTGGATGTATGAATGTGGATGTGGATGTGGATGTGAAAATGGATGTATGGATGTAGATGTGAATGTGGATGTACGAATATGGATGTGAATGTGGAATAATGAATGCGAATATGTATGTGAATGGATATGAAGTTGATATGAGCGAATATGTGAGATGAGATGTCATGTGAATCAGAATGTGAATGGATATGAAGTTGATATGAGCGAATATGTGAGATGAGATGTCATGTGAATCAGAATGTGAATGAATAATATAAGATGTGAACGAATAAGATGTAATGAGAAATAGATGTGATGAGACGTAATGTAAATTAAGAAAGATAGGAATGGATGTTATGTGAAGTGAATGAATCTGATGTGATGGGATGGAAAATGATGTATCTGGTCAAGAATGGATACACATATGATTTGGATTTGGGTTAAGTAATATGGATTGATGTGGAACAATCTGGAAAGATGTGAGTTCATTATAGAAACTGTATTTGTGAACTGTTTGTAAATGACTGTTTTATGTCAAGAATGCTGGGGAAGCATTTTGACTATCTTGAGAATGTGGTCGAGGAGACCTACCTGATAAAGTTGCAACAGCTGACGAAGAGTCAACGGAGGACATCTCGTGTAGCAAGGTCGGCCGAGGTCTTGACCAGCCTTGGTTCGTTTTAAATGGTGAGCTTCTGGTACGGTGGATGAGGGACCAAGGAAGCGGCCTATGAGTGAAGCACTAGATGACTTGCGAAGGATCCTAGAGGGTGTTGACCATACGGTGCTCGGGCTCTGGGTCGTCGAAGATACCCACATGTGTGTCGTGGAAGATATTGGAACAAGGAGTAAGAGTTATTTTCTGAAACCGGGCATGGATCTGGTTGATTGACCTTGCTGGTCCTCTGAGTCCATGGCTCTTTTATGGATCTGTTGTGGTTGATCTTGCTGATCTTCAACGGAGATTCCATCTTGATTTTTATAAGTGATTATATTGCCGGGTACTATGAGCTAGGAACTATTGAAAAGGCCTCTGAGTGGATAAAGTGTAAGTGGCATGACTAATGTTAAATTTGTATGAATATCCGGCTAGGGGGCCTGGGAACTCTTTTCCGTGGTACCCGGGACAAAACCTAACCAAATTCCTAATTGGATCCCATCACTACAGTGGTTGGGCGGTTGGCTATGGGCGGTTGGCTATGGGCGGTTGGCTAACCCATGGGACTGGATGGGGTTAGTAGGCTGGACTGATGGATCCGTAAATCGAGACTCAATTTTTGTTTAGTTCGATAGATGAAGTAAATCCCGGACAAAAATTGTTCTATGGAAAAAGAATCAACGGCTGTGTCTCTCGATGAGGAAAAAAGCGTTGGTCTCTATGATCTAAGTACAGTCTTTTTCCCTGATCTGACTATGGGACTTACGGGTTCGCTCAGATGAGCTCAGTTAGTTAAGGCTTTTGACTACGTTAGGGAAAAGTTATCCTGGTGGAATCGCCCGTGCTTTCCCGGCAAAGGAAGCTTTTCCGGGTTCGGTTTTGGAAAAACCGATGGATTAGCCTCTTGTCCGGATATCCGTTGGGCGAGGCCCCGAGTGTGGGACCCTGCCCCGCGTAAGAAGTGCTACTTCCGCTGCTAGCACCCCTGAAATTGTTGCGCGGTGGGGACAGGGATCTTACAGTGGAGGGCCACATCGAATCACTGAGTGCTCAAACAAGAATATGGTTCATATGCACCAATCCCAACAAGTGACTACTACACCCAATGACATGCCAGTACTCACTTGTACAAAATGTGGTATTGATCATTTGATCAAGGATTGTCCATACCACACAAGTAGTTTGACTTCCACTGCTAATCAGGCCACCATTCGAACCATTAGTGTGCAGCCTGGAAATATCACACCACTCAATGTCCTGACATGAGCCCAAGCTCAATTAGGAGACAAGGGAAAGAACTGAGCAGATGCGACTATTTCCAGAACTGGCTGTAGGAGAAGAGTGAAAAAAGTGGGTAAGGGTGACACAAGGGTCACAATACAAGATGGATCCGAAGAAGATACGATTGACACAGGATCCACCCAATCAAGAGAAGAGGGGGATCAAAGGATTAACCACAAAGGGTCGGACCTAGAGGAGTAAAGGGAGCAATCAACAACTCCTAAAGGAGTCCGTGAGTACCCCAATGCCAATGAGGAAATAAGGAAGCTTGAAGACACCAAGGCCTTAGTAGAAGAATGCCAATGGCTTTATGAAGCCAAGGTAAGGGCTTACCGGGTCAGGGATACAATGTATCCACGAAACGAGCTAACAAGGGAAAGGGAATTGGACGTACCTACTCCATTTCCAGAAGAAACAGAAGTGTTTGAGGAAAATGTGGTGGGTGAGTCCATCCATTCCTTCCCTATGGATGAATGTGAGACACACACATGGGGGGAACCCTCAATCTCCAAAGAACCAAGAGACATAGGAAGTCTCGCGGTTGTACTATCCATGCATATACAAATGCCATTAGGGCAATTGTTACGCAATTAACCAACCCTATGGATGGACATAAAAGAATGGGTAGAAGGCAAACTAAAGCAGCCTATACTATAGAGGAGGTTCTGCCAACTCTGGCAAAAATAACCCTAAGACACACAAGGAAAACCTGAGTTGTTAAGATACCAATTAATCAACTGGGACGTTATTACAAAAATGACAACACAAATGCTACAATCCTGATTCATCATAGTGGGTACCAGCACTGGCTATCCTAGATGGTGGGGCGGGGGTTAGCATCATCACAAAACGCGGAACATCTTCAAGGCCCATTGGACTTCTGGAGAATGTGAAACTTAAACTCTTCACGTTTCACTACCATCATACATTTGTGGTCATGGACTTCCTACGCCAACCGGACTCATATGACATAATATTGGGAAAACCCTTCATGAAGGAATCCAAATTGGTGCATGATTGGGCATTAGATCATGTGTACGTGCATAGGAATTTGCAAAATTTAAAGATAGATTTGAGAACATGGAAAGCACATCCCATGGAATGGCAATTGTTCGGTAATGATTCGGTCACAACGGAATGGACCACATCTATACAAATATGCCAACCCTCAGTGGGAAATTCCAAGGAAGAAGAGGAAATAGAAATGTATGCATCACTTCCTCCTCCGGACTTCAGTGAAAACTGGATGCATGTGTTAGCTACCATAGATGTGATGCAACCCAGGGGGACCCAGTATGTGGAATGTGGAACTGTCCCCATGACCTCTGTCTGTATGGTTAATTGGAAGACCATTGATGAAGCATCAGAAGAGGAGACCTCTAGTATACAAGGGACCATAACACCAGGCTATACCAATGCTCAACGCCTCAAAAGGTGGCAAAAACAGAAACCCATGAAATGCCGTATTACGAGGAAAACCCACGGATGTCCAATGGCTGAGATACCTTGAGGCCACTAAGGTACACGATGAGTTTTCTAAGGATTGGGGTGAGGAGTTGAGTAAGATATCACTAGAAGGAAGACACAAGGAGAGAGTCACCTTTCAAGAGCTAGAAACACCTAAGCTTACAAAAGCTGGGCATCGAAGATGCAATAAAGCTTTGGTAGAAGTGGAACGTGAGGCTAGAAAGATCATGACTAAAACAAAAGTGAAAATGAGGACAAACTGAACTTACTCTCAGTACTTGACCACTTCAAAACCTACAATGTGATGAGCGAAAAGCGATCCGACTGACGACCACAAGGGTTAAGGAGGATGGGCTGTCTAGATCATACCGATGAAAGTCAAGGAAGTTGATATTACGGGACCAGAGGAGGAAGTCAGCAGACCCGTATACATTGCGGCTGAAGAAGATGAGCTCGTTGCCCTCTTGAAGGAATTTAAGGACTGTTTCACCTGGAATTACAAGGAGATGAAGGGGATACTATCTAAGGTAGTGTAGCATACGATTCCAATCATGGAAGGGTCAAGGCCAACTAGGTAGAAACCATACTAGATGAATCCTAAGTATGCGGCAATTGTAAAGAAGGAAATAGACAAGCTCATTGCTATGGATTTCATCTATGAGATTGAACATACAGATTGGTTGTCACCAATCATAATAGTGCCAAAAAAGAATGAAAACTTCGGGTATGTGTTGATCTTAAAAAGGTCAATGCAGCTACTAGGAAAGACCATTATCCACTACCCTATACGGAACATGTTTTGGGAGAGAGTAGCTGGTGAAGAAGCTTACAGCTTCTTGGATGGATTCTCTGGCTGCAATCAGGTGTCCATAGCACTAGAAGACCAGCATAAGACAGCTTTCAATACAATGTGGGGGACATTTGAACAAGGTTATGCCCTTTGGTCTCACCAATGCCCCAGCAACATTCCAAGGATTGATGTGCATAGCCTTCTAAGACTACTTACAGAAGTGGTTGGAGGTATTCATTGATGGTTTGTGTGCATACTCTCGATGGGTGGACCATCTAGCTTGCTTAAGGAAAGTGTTCGAGTAATGTCGATTATATCGTATATCCCTAAACCCTTTAAAGTGTCAGTTTTGGGTCAAACATGGTATGATATTGGGACACATTATCTCAAAGAACGGTATATCTATGGATGATAGCAAGGTCAAGTTTATATTGGAGCTGCCACCGCCCAGTAATTACAAAAGTGTGCAAAGATTTATGGGCCACGTGGGGTATTATCGCCCATTTATAATTTTCTATGCTGAAATCGCCGGGCCATTGTACAAGCTACTCATTGTCTTTGAATGGACCGAGAAATGCCATGAAGCATATGATTGACTAAAGCAGGCATTAGCTAGTTCACCAATTCTATGACCCCCCAATTGGGACCTCATATTTCATGTGCATCAACTTTGCTATTGGATGCATAACTAGCCCATCTTGGTGAGTTTAAATTGGCCTATCCAATTTGCTTCGCTAGTCGTCAGTTAAATGATGCGTGTAGAGGTGAACAACACCACCATAGAGAGGAAAGGATTGACCATGGTTTATGCTGTTAAGAAGTATCGACATTACCTATTGGCCTACAAATTTGTATTCTTCATGGACCATCAAGCCTTATTATACTTAGTGAATAAGCCTTGCACCACGGGAAGAATCACATGATGGTTGCGATTATTGTTGGAATTTGACTTTACAGTCAAGGTAAGAAAAGGAACACAGCATGTGTTAGCCGATCATATGTCAAGAATTCCAAATGAGGAACCAACAACTGGTGTTGAAGATGATCTCCCTGATGCTTGTTTGTTCAAACTGGACATGGAACCCGAATGGAGCGAGGAAATATCGGATTATCTAGCTCATGGTTTTTTGCAAGAAATACCTTTGAACAAAGATGAAATGCGGTGGCTTATCAAGCTTGCTGCACCTTATTAACTGATTATGGGAGGACTATATAAGCTAGGAAAAGATAATGTGCTAAGAAGATGTGTGAGAGAAGATGAGTTTGTCATGATATTGGATGAAGCTCATTTAGGGATAGCAGGTGGGCATTTTGCTAGAGAGATCACGGCTCGCAAGGTGCTTCAAGCAGGATTATGGTGGCCTACGTTATTCGGAGACGCCATAGAATTTGTCAAAAGGTGCAAAGAATGTCAGCGTTTCGCTATCCCATGTTGAAAAATAGGTAGAGGGAGAGGAGACACACACACAAGAGCAAACCCTAATGTATATTGCAAACCATAACCATAGAGGGAAGCCATCTCCCTTCTCACACAATGCATAAAGCCATAATCCATAATACACACAACACACAATGAGTTGTGTCCACACACATCTAACCCTAGCTAATGTCCACACACTATGACCAGCTAGACGCGGTCATTTATGTCTCACACATGCTGCTACCTAACATGCTAGCACATAGCATAGCTGGCTCACACTGACATCGAGCTTGAATCTCAACAGCTCCTCTCAAGCTCATTGTTAGATATCCGTAACGCCGCTACGGGCGTTACCACAGGATGGGATGGCCACTGGCCCACCACCCACCAGCCCCATAGAGGAAGAATGAGGATTGCCCCTCATCCCCCACAGGCTATATAGTGTGTGGCCTGTCGTCCACACTAGCCTGCCGGCCGCCCATGACTCCGCATGGGCGTCCTCTCCCACTAAACCCCGAACATGGCCATCCGGTCAGCCGTCGGTCATCTCACAGGCATTACAGCCTACGTGACATTACCCCCCCTTAAGAAGAGTTTTCGTCCTCGAAAACAAACTGGGGAAACCTTTTGGAAATTGCACTACGGCGTTCCCAGGTTGCCACCTCCTCATCCCTATCTGTCCATTTAACAAGTACCTCTTGGTACACTTTATGTCGGGTTTGTCTGTCACGATACTGTAGAATATTTTTAGGTTCATGTGGTATCTTTGGTGGCTCTATCAAGTCCACCAAAATCTCTGGAGAAACTGCGTTCTCTAACCCGTGAACTGATTTCTACAGCTTACTGACATGGAAGACAGGATGGACTTGAGAACTCTCTAGTAACTCAAGTTTATATGCTACGTCCCCAATCTTCTTAAGGATTTTAAAAGGACCACAATATCTCGGAGAAAGTTTATTACACTTTCCCGTTTTCATGGTTTCTGACTGCGCAGGAACCTTGAGGAATACAAAGTCACCTTCTGCAAAGGTCACCTTTCTACGTCCTTTATTCGCATAAGTTTTAGCGCGATCCTGAGCGCTATGAATGCTCTCTCGTGCAGCTCTGAGCATATCATTCATATCTTCAAGGAAATCCTTGACAGATTGAATCTTCTCCTTTTCTAGGCCTACAGCCATCAAAGATCTCGGCTAGAATCCATACATTAACATGAATGGTGTAAATCCAGTCACTGACTGTTTGGAGCTGTTATAGGCAAACTCCAATAAGGGTAAGTACTCTTCCAAATTAGATTGCTTCTTACTAACATAAGAATGCAACATATCCTCGAGTATTTGGTTAACCCTTTCTGTTTGACCATCAGACTCCGGATGGTCCGCCGTACTCATACTCAGAGTAGTATCCAGCTTTTTGAAGACTTCCCTGCAAAAGTGGCTGTTGAACTTTCTATCTCTATCTGACACTATATCTGCGAGCAAGCCATATAGCTTGTAGAGATGTTCAATAAAGAGTTTTGCCAACTCTGGCGTTTTTACCATTTTCTTGGTGGTAATAAATTTTGCCATCTTGGTTAACCTATCCACCACCACCTAGACCGAGTCATTCCCTCGTCGTGGGTAAACCGATGATGAAATTCATGGAAATGCTTTCCCATTTCCCTTGAGGAATGCTTAAAGGATGGAGCAAGCCCCCAACCTTTAGCCTTTCATGCTTATTGACCTGACACTTATTGCATTGCAGCACATAAGTCTGGACGTCCTTGAACAAACTAGGCCAATAAAATTGTTGTTTGACTAGTGCATAGGTCTTTTGTATCCTGGGATGACCAGCACTTGGACTATCGTGACTCTCTCTAAGAATGCATGCTCGAAAGTCACCAATAGTTGGTACACACAGCCTACCCTTGTAGAGTAAGTACCCGTCGTCAATGGAGTAGTTAGCATACTTCTCCCCCCGACAAAGTTTAGCATCATCCTTTGAAACTGTGTCAGAAAACAAAGGTGATGAAGGGCCTATGTCTGAGCTCTCCGGCTCAAAACTATACCCCGAAGACTCGGCTAGCCTCTCCGGACTAACTCTCGCTTCACTACCCGCCGCACCTACGGCCAGTCTACCCGCCGCACCTACGGCCAGTCTCTCCGGACTAGCATTACGTGCCAGCGAGGAAGGTGGGCGCGGCTGTGACAAAGTGCGTACGCGTACAGCGTGCCAGATCTCTGTAAAAACAGGATCATGCTCACACAAGCCACAGAGTGATTCCAAGAACTCATTCTTGAAAACCGTAAAGCTTAACTCATTAATTTGTGGCATGTGGCTAAGCGCATCCGCCACAACATTATATTTACCCCTTTGGTAGCGAATTTGAAGGTCAAACTCCTGTAGGAGCTCTGCCCACTGAGCTTTCTAACCTTTCAACTTGTTTTGACTCGAAAGCCATGTCAGGCTTTCGTGATTCGTACGTATTTCAAAAGTGGCACCATATAAATAGTGTCTTCACTTTTTAAGTGCATGTACGATGGCCAGTAACTCCCGCTCGTAAGCCGAGTAGTTACGCTGAGCCCTATTTAATTTTTGCTCTCAAATGCAACAGGGCGTCCCCTTTGCAAAAGCATGGCTCCAATGGCCTCACCACTAGCGTTTGTCTCCAAGACAAACAGCTCAGTAGGGTCAACTATAGTTAAAACAGGTACAGTTGTTATGGCTACCTTAAGTTTTTCGAAGCTTCTTTTGTTGGTCTCCCTCCCAACATATATTCGTTGTTTTTGTGCGCAATTGATCTGTTAACGGGACTGCGATCTTCGCGTAGTCCTTTACATACTGTCGGTAAAACCCCGACATGCCAAGAAAAATCTGCAGTTCTTCGAGATTTTTCGGTGTTAGCCACTTGAGAATAGCTTCCACTTTCTCAGGTTCCATCCGCGTACCATGGGCGGATATAATGTGGTCCAAATAGTGAATTTCTCTTTCAAAAAATTCACATTTGCTCTCCTTCGCAAATAGCTTGTGTTGTCGCAATAACTGGAACACTAATCGCAAATGTGCCAAGTGTTCTTTACGTGTTTTGCTGTACACAAGAATATCATCTAGGAAAACTACTACAAATTTTCCTAAGTATGGACGTAAAACACTGTCCACCAGCGTCATAAAAGTCGCTGGAGCATTGGTTAGCCCAAATGGCATAACCAAAAACTCAAAGTGACCGAATCGTGTCCTGAATGCTGTCTTCGCAACATCCTCGACCTTAATCCTAACCTGATGATACTTAGATCTCAGGTCTATCTTAGAGAAATATGACAAAATTCACTATACTTATCTTATAATTTGCTTGATTCTTTGTTCACGGTAGAGGCCCCCAACCAATCAATTGGTTTAGTATGTTGATGGAGCCACCAATGGGGATTGAAGAAAGAGAGAAGTATCAAAAACTAGTGAATTATTAAAGAATTCACAGTTCTTGGTTTAGGTGGAGTAGAGAAACAATGCATAAGACACTATATCCTTTTCAGCAAGGGAAGGCTTCTATTTATAGGAAAAATTAAGCTCCTAACCAAACAAACTGATTCTAGAATTTTCCAAGTCAGTTTGGTTGAATTTGGACTAGATTTGGATCTAGTTTGGTTACTTTTTGATTCGATTTGGTTCCATTTGGGTATCTTCTTTTACAAATTGGATTTATCTCCTCCCTACACATGGATTGATGCTATTGGCCCATAGGAACCTTAATTGGACCATAATCCAAAAATTTCTGAAAATCTAGACCCGTAGACTAAGGTTCTTTATACCTATTTCCAATTAATTCCAATTGCACATTGAAAAATTCTTTTTGAATTTCTGTTTCAGGGGAACTTATTTTAATAAGATGAGTTATTTTTCTATCCAAAAATATTCATAATCTGAATATTCTCTCTCTAGAATAATTTTCTCTCTCTAGGCTAAAATAGTTAGAAACAAGGTCTTTATATTTCTGAAGAGGGATTGATTACAGGGGAAGATACTAGACATCAAAAAGAGGTTGGGGGAGGAATCTTACATTCTACCCCACTTAAAAAATGCGAGATGTCCTCATCTCGCAAACTTGGATAATTTTGCAAGATGCACGAATATGAGACTTAGAGAAAATATTTTAATCAAGATTAACCACCAAGAAAAGTCTTAAAGAAAGCAAGATAAGAACAAGATTTAAACTTTATTCATTCTCGAAACTTATACAGTAAAGATAGAAGAACTCTTTACACTTCCATAAGCCCGTCCATCATATGGTCACAAAAGCAGCACTCACAAGCTGCACAAGTATAGGGTAACTCATCTATGGGAATGATTCTACTGGTTATTGCCGCACCTATCTCAGTGGTATGAGGTGATCTAACAAAAGGACCTCTGAGAGGCAAGCCAAAAACAGGATACAGGCATATCTTCTCATGAGGAAGAAAACACGCCAGTAAGAAGACCCGCTCAGAAAACCCAAGATGCCTTGATCTCATGATGCAGTAGTACGGGGACCCAAACCCAAAGCTTCAATAACCATGGCCAAGCGAACATTGTTACGAAAGTGCTGCTGACCCCAGGGTGTTACCCTAGTTATGTTTTGATAGGTTTGCCATTTGGTCTGAGCTACAGAAGTTCCTAGGTGAGGAAAAAGGGAGCGCTCATACTGTTCTATAAAGTCTTTCTTCACAGACTCTCTTGCGTCTTGAAGGTGAGAAATCATCAGGGATAAAACTAATTCCTGTTGCCAAGCCATGAAGAAGATTAAGAAAGAAAGGAGATTGATGGGAGTAAGATTAATGTGAGCGACAAGTAAAAGTTACGACTTATATAAAGGAAGGAGCTAGCGTAACCTAGAAGCCAACGGTAACTTGCCACTGAAGTTTTACCGTCTTTCCATGATTTGTGTCTGACACATTTTTTTTCTATAGAAGGCATTAAGAATTTTGAGATGAGGAGATAAAAGAAGCTTGTAGGCTAAGTCACCTACTTTCATTGAATTCAGATATAAGGGTCACAATATCTGGGGGATAACTTCTTATACTCCCCAAGAGATAAAGAACTTCTTTTGGGCCGTACTCCAATGAAAACCAAAACCTTGGTATCCAAAACACCGATTCTCACTTTTGAACTCATTGTTCTAAATCCTTAAAACAGGTGGGACTCCTGAGAAGTATTCTAGGGAAAGAGTCTTCCTTTTTTAAACAGAAACTTTCTTTTATTTTAGAGAGGGAATAATTATAAGATCAAAAAGGAAGATTCTTACTCCAGTATACCTCGAAGGTTGGGGAGAAATCTTACATTCTACCCCACTTAAAAAGTGTGAGATGTCCTCATCTTGCAAGGTAGAGGACAGCTCTTTTTCTTAAGATCCAATTTTATTCTGGGGTTCCTTATATTCTGGTCAACCCAACAGAACACTGGGATAAATATCCCTTATATAGAACTCATCATTAAATAACAATTCATTCAGATCATATCATTCATATCTTTAACATGATAAAGGTCCATTAGAACGAAAAGTTTCCTTCGGAACATTCCTCCACGGAAATTTCAGTCAAGCAAGTTCTCAATTTGACATCCCTTTACTTGATCTACCGGTCAAGTATTAACAGTAGCAATCTGACAGCGCAACCCACTAATCTCATAGTGATTTGCTTAATTCGTTATCATCATTCTAGTTATGAATATCATCACAGGGACTCGTCCCATTCCCCCTCATTGTGGTTTCATTATATTTCAACTAATTTTTAAAAATCATCATTTTTCAATCAAAATTTTCAATCAAAATCCAAATCAATTCATCAATTCTCAAACAAAATTAAAAATCATATCAATCACATACGAAATCATCATCTGGATAGCATTAACGCTTATAATTTCAAGTCTTAGATTTACTCATATATACTATCAGTAAAGAGCTGTAGTATACTCTCGGTATATACGGGTAGTCACGGCCCTTGGAATTATAAGGTAAATACTATCATGTCTAGGCCTCAAGCAAGTCAGGGATTCTATATAATTGCGGCACTTCCATCTGAAGACCCAATTACCAAATTACGAATTTCAGTTTGAATATCAAATTGTATGAATTATCTCACACAATTATAACCTTTTTGTGTTTCTTGATAAATTTTTGATATATTTGTCTTCTCAGTTGATCTTTATTTGTCTTGATATATTTTTGATATATTTGTCTTCTCAGTTGATCTTTATTAACCAAATGCTCTGATACCAACTGTAAGATCCCTGTTCCCACCGAGCAACAGATTCGGGATACTAGCAGCGGAAGTAGCACTTCTCGCGCGGGACAGGGGTCCCACATTCGGGGCCTCACCCACGGATATCCGGATAAGAGACTAATCTGTCGATTGTTCCAAAAAACTGAACCCGGAAAAAACTTTCTTTACCGGAAAGCACGGGTGATTCCACCAGGATAACTTTTTACTCTAACGTAGTCAAGATCATTTCTGATCGAGCTGATCCAATTACATCTATAAGATACTTGGTCAGATCAAGGAAGAAACTTGCACTTGGATCATTGGGATCAACGCTTTTTTCCCCATTCAAGAGGCACAGCCGTTGATTCCTATCCATAGAACAGTTACTGTCCGGGATTTATTTTATCTATCGTAAAAACAAAAGTTTGAGTCTCGATTTGCGGATCCATCAGTCCACCCTAACCCCATCCAGTCCCATGGGTTAGCCAACCGCCCAACCACTGTAGTGATGGGATCCAATTAAGAATTTGGTTAGGTTTTGTCCCGGGTACCAAGGAAAAGAGTTCCAAGGCCCCCTAGCCGGATGTTGATGCAAAAATAAAACTAGTCACACCACTCACACACCCAATATGAAATTGCACAGATTCAACCAGTCTAAAACAATCCTTTAATAAAACCATAGTACCACTGATCACAATCTTCCAATTTATCCGGTTGATTCTTAATTTTCCCATCATTCCTTCATCAGAGTATCTATGGCATCATTGGCAACTAGGACGCTCACCACCTGTCCACACAGGGGCCGTTTTCTAATCCCTAGCCCATAATACTCGGCAATATAATCACTTATCAAGATGGACTCTCGTTGAAGATCAGCAAGATCAACCAACAGATCCATATAAAGAGCCATGGACTCATCCATTGAAGACCAGCAAGGTCAATCAACCAGATCCATGCCCGATTTCAGAAAACAACTCCTACTCTTGTTCCAATATCTTCCTCGACGCACGCGTGGGTATCCTAGGCGACCCAGAGCCCGAGCACCGTATGGTCAGCACCCTCTAGGATCCTTCGCAGGTGACTTAGCGCTTCACTCATAGGCCGCTTCCTTGGCCCCTCATTCACCATACCGGAAGCTCACCATTTTAATCGCACCGAGGCTAGTCAAGACCTTGGCCGACCTTGCTACGCGAGACGTCCTTCATTGACTCTCCGTCAGCAGTTGCAACTTTATCAGTTAGGTCCACGACCTTAATCACAAGACGGTCAAAATGCTCCCCCAGCATTCTTGACATAAAACAGTCATTTACAAACAGCATTTACAAACAGTTTACAATACAATTTCTATTTTAACTTTCATTTTTCCACATTATCCCTCATCAATCTACATTACTTATTCCATATTCCATTTATATGTATACTCATCCCATCACATCATTTTCCATCTCATCACTTCAGATTCCTTCACATCACATATCATATATTCACATCCATACATATATCCACATCCACATCCACATTCACATCTATACATCCACATCTACATCCATACATCTATTTTCACATCCACATCTACATGCACATTCATGCATCCACATCCATACATCCACATCTACATGCACATTCACCTCCATACATCCACATCTATATGCGTACATTCACATCTACATGCATACATCTACATCTCTATGCATACATCCACATCTACATTCACATTCTCCTCCATACATCTACATTTACATGCATACATCCACCTCCACATTCACATCCACATCTATACATCTACATCCACATGCATACATCCACCTCCACATCCACATCCACATCTACATCTACATGCATACATCCACCTCCACATCCACATCCACATCTATACATCTACATCTACATGCATACATCCACATCTCCATTCACATCTACATCTACATGCATACATCCACATCTCCATTCACATCTACATCTATACATCTACATCTACATGCATACATCCACATCCACATCTATACATCTACATCTACATGCATACATCCACATCTCCATTCACATCCACATCTATACATCTACATCTACATGCATCCATCCACATCTCCATTTACATCCTCATCTATACATCTACATCTACATGCATCCATCCACATCTCCATTTACATCCTCATCTATACATCTACATGCATACATCCACATCTCCATTCACATCTACATCTATACATCTACATCTACATGCATACATCCACATCTCCATTCACATCCATATCTATACATCTACATGCATACATCCACATCTCCATTCACATTCACATCTATACATCTACATCTATATGCATCCATCCACATCTCCATTTACATCCTCATCTATACATCTACATCTACATGCATACATCCACATCTCCATTCACATCTACATCTATACATCTACATCTACATGCATACATTCACATCCTTATCTATACATCTACATCTACATGCATACCTCCACACCTCCATGATTACGATAAAATTCTTTTAATTAATCTAGGATGATAATTCCTAGAATATGGTAGAAAGTCCTCTTTTTATGCTTTGAATGAAATTATTTTATGCGTAATTTCTTTAAAAATTTTGCCATAGCTCCGCTACTATGACTGATAAATCTCAATTTTTTCTAAAGGATAAAGCTTATCATTAAGGAAATAATTAGAATGGTCTCTAATTGGATCATCAATCCATAATGGATTGAATCATCAATATACATAAACTAAAAGCATAGAAAAAAGCCATTAATTTGGCCTCAAGCATAGCTTAATCTTGGATTAAGAAAAAGCCTTATGAAAAGCTTCATTTGGGTTGAGAAAGGGTCATGAGTATGACCATTTCTTAAGTGAGAGAGAGAAAAACCCATTAGAATTAAACATAAATGGAGATTTATGTAATTCTTTACTATCATTAATTAATTAACTTCAATAGCATTTCAAAAACCATACCAATTAAGCTTCTCAAGCTTGAGAGGGGTTGAGAAGAGAGAATCGTTGAGAAATTATAGAAAGATCAAAATTCACTATACTTATCTTATAATTTGCTTGATTCTTTGTTCACGATAGAGGCCCCCAACCAATCAATTGGTTTAGTATGTTGATGGAGCCACCAATGGGGATTGAAGAAAGAGAGAAGTATCAAAAACTAGTGAATTATTAAAGAATTCACAGTTCTTGGTTTAGGTGGAGTAGAGTAACAATGCATAAGACACTATATCCTTTTCAACAAGGGAAGGCTTCTATTTATAGGAAAAATTGAGCTCCTAACCAAACAAACTGATTCTAGAATTTTCCAAGTCAGTTTGGTTGAATTTGGATTTGGATCTAGTTTGGTTACTTTTTGATTCGATTTGGTTCCATTTTGATTTGGTTTGGTTCAAGAGATATGAGAGATAAAAATATCACATTATTTTTGAGTTTAAAACTCATTCAAGCATGTGAAATATGCACCTCCTTTAAAGAACTCCCCTTCCTTACATATGTGTCAAAATTCTATTGCTCATAGTTTTTTTACTAATAAACCTTGTACATTTTCAACTCTTCATCTTATGTGAAATATGCACCTTCTTTAAAGAACTCCCCTTCCTTACATATGTGTCAAAATTTTATTGCTCATAGTTTTTTTACTAATAAACCTTGTACATTTTCAACTCTTCATCTTATGTGAAATATGCACCTTCTTTAAAGAACTCCCCTTCCTTACATATGTGTCAAAATTTTATTGCTCATAGTTTTTTACTAATAAACCTTGTACATTTTCAACTCTTCATCTTATGTGAAATATGCACCTTCTTTAAAGAATTCCCTTCCTTACATATGTGTCAAAATTTTATTGCTCATAGTTTTTTACTAATAAACCTTGTACATTTTCAACTCTTCATCTTATGTGAGCATTTACTCATTTTTGGGTATCTTCTTTTACAAATTGGTTTTATCTCCTCCCTACACATGGATTGATGCTATTGGCCCATAGGAACCTTAATTGGATCATAATCCAAAAATTTCTGAAAATCTAGACCCTTAGACTAAGGTTCTTTATACCTATTTCCAATTAATTCCAATTGCACATTGGAAAATTCTTTTTGAATTTCTGTTTCAGGGGAACTTATTTTAATAAGATGAGTTATTTTTCTATGAAAAAATATTCATAATCTGAATATTCTCTCTCTAGAATAATTTTCTCTCTCTAGGCTAACAGTTAGAAAAAGGTCTTTATATTTCTGAAGAGGGATTGATTACAGGGGAAGATACTAGACATCAAAAAGGGGTTGGGGGAGGAATCTTACATTGTCGAGACTTGCAACCTGGAAATGTTACCATAGATAGAAGTGTGACGGATGAGGCGTATATCCCTATACCTTTTCCTGAGAACTTGATAGATCCTTTAGAAAGGAACCATGTTTTAGCTACCATAGACACTTGTGCATTGCCAAGGCAAACACAGTTCTGTGATCCAGATGGGTATGACATTATTCCCGTAAGAATGCTAAGACCGATCTATGCAGAGGAACCTCAAGATGCCCCTAGGTATGAAGCAAACAAATCATTATTGCTAGGAGATATGGTATCTGTAGAGGAAGTATCCCCTCTTGAGTACAGCTCAGCTAACAAAGGAGATGAGGATAGATGCTTAGAATCCTCTGATGGGAAGGATTCTGATGACGATGCCATAGTCCCTGAATCAGAGTTGGAGAAGATAAGATTGTTGTTAAAGGGCAGAGAGGTCTTGCTGAGTATTCCTAGTGACAAACCGAAACATAAGTTTTGCAAGAGTCACCGAAAGTTTCGCAAATAGAAAGTCAAGGAAAAGAGACAACAACAACAAAAAGAAAGAGAAGATGTGGATAAAGAAGACTTTATTTCACCTCCAATCTTTGTAGGTAAGAACGAGTACTTGTACTACTTGGGGGCTGATGATTGCATCAAAGACGAGATGAAATGGAGATACGGCTTTCAATTAGTGCAAAAGCTAAACGAGAAGGAGAGTGACAACCCAAAGAAGAAGAGGAAACAAAAACTGAAGCTAAAATCTAAGGCTTCAGTGCATTCAGTCAAGACTGAACAAAGCACCATGACGAGAGTGGAGCGTAAAGCTCTAGTGTAAGAACGGAAGAGAATGCTAAAAGCAGCATGGTCTTCCATGAGTGATGACTCAAAGGAAGAAGAGGATACCACAAATATCCCCTCAAACTTCAAGAAATTCACCATACAAGATCGAAAAATTCACCATGACGAGAGTGGAGCGTAAAGCTCTAGTGCAAGAACGGAAGAGAATGCTAAAAGCAGCATGGTCTTCCATGAGTGATGACTCAAAGGAAGAAGAGGATACCACAAATATCCCCTCAAACTTCAAGAAATTCACCATACAAGATTGAAAAATAGTCTTGCAACAACCTGTTGTTGACAGAAACCCGAGGAACCAGGAGTTTCCTATGATGGCCCTGAGGACGCCAAGAAAATAGACCTGGCAGAACCAAGCGAAGAGCCACGTAACATGTGGATTGCCACAGACTTAACCCAAGTGGAGGAACAATTGCTAATCTCTACTCTGAGAGAGTATCGAGATATATTTGCCTGGAGTTACAAAGACCTTAAGGGGGTTGATCCAAAGATCTGCCAGCATACAATTCCCATGCGAGAGGATGCCAAGCCGTCCAAGCAGCGTCCTTACACGTATAATGATAATTTTACCAAAAATATCAAAGAAGAGATTGACAAGCTGTTTTAGCGGCTGAATTTATTTATGAGATTGAACATACAGAACCGGTTTCATCGATTGTGGTAATACCTAAGAAGAATGGAAAACTACGAGTATGTGTCAATCTAAAGAAAGTAAATGTTGCTACTGTCCGAGACCACTATCCGCTTCCACTCACTGATCATGTATTGGAGAGGGTAGCTGGTAAGAAGGCATACAGTTTTCTTGATGGATTTTCAGGCTACAACCAGGTATCTATTGATCCCAAGGATCAACACAAAATCGCATTTGCTACAAAATGGGGAGTGTAATGTCTTCTTCCAATTTGTGACTATGGTGGCATTTATCCACTCTTGTGCATGATCAAATCGTGCATTGGCACTGACTCTAGAAATCCACAATTTAGGGGGGTGTGCCAAGGTATATAATTGGTTTGAAAAATCCAACACATGGTGCCTGCACTTCATATAGAGTTATGCCTTTTGGTTTGATTACGCTCCAGCCACCTTTCAGAGGCTGATGAGCCATGCGTTCAAAGAATACCTACATTTATTTCTTGAAATATTCATGGATGACTTGTGTGTGCATTCCATAAACAGAGAAGAACACATAGAGCATCTCAAAATAAACTTTGAGAAATGCAGAGTGTATCGCATATGCCTTAACCCTGATAAATGCAAGTTTATGGTTAGGCAAGGGAAGATTTTAGGCCACATTGTGTCTAGGAATGGTATATCCACGGATGCGAAAAAGATAGCTGTTATTGTTGAGCTACCTAGACCTTACAATGCAAAAGGGGTACAAGTTTTCATGGGACATTGCGGCTACTATCGTAGATTTATCTACATGTACATTGAAATAGCACGGCCATTGTACGCACTCCTTGTTGTATTTGAATGGACAGAGGATTGTGAAGAAGCCTTTGAAAAGCTGAAGAAGGCATTAGTGACGGCACCTATTCTCACGTCGCCGGATTGGGATAATTTATTGCACGTACATATAGATGCTTCAGCTTTTGCAATTGGCTGTATATTTTCAACCAAGCGAGAACAAAATGGACTTTCTAGTCTCATATGCTAGCTGCCAGTTGAATAGTGTTGAAAAGAATTACACCACCACGGAAAGAGAAGGCTTAGCTATGATCTATGCTATGAAGAAGTTTCGGCATTACCTTTTGGCCAACAAATTTACATTCTTCGTAGATCATCAAGCTTTGCTTTACCTTGTGAACAAGCCATGTGCAACCGGCGGTAGGATTGTTTCCCTGGTTTGTTATTCTACTTGAATTTGAATTTGAAGTAGCGGTAAAGAAGGGAAAAATGCATTAGCAGGCTGATCATCTTTCCAGGATAACTTCAGGAGAAGCACCCATTGGTATAGATGATGATATTCCTGACGCTACTCTATTCTTAGTTTCTTGATATAGCACCAAGATGGGCAGAACCCATAATTCAAGTTTTAACGACAGGATTTGTTAACTCCATTAGTCCCACCAATGAAAAAATAATGACCTTAGAGCATTGTGCTCCTTATAAGCTTCTTTCTGGACGATTGTATAAATTAGGAAAAGATGGAATACTTTGTCAATGCCCTGACCCTGATCAATATGATGAGATTATCTCATATGTCCACGTGAGCTTAGGAGGCAGACATGTCTCTGGAAAGGATACGGTTAAAAGAGTTTTGTGGGAAGGATATTGGTGGGGCCAACACTTCATGCTGATACAGAAGAGTACGTACGAAATTGTAAAATTTGTCAACAAAGGAAACCCATTCCTCATGCGACTTTATTTTATATTTCAACAACACCCAATTGGAGTTCGTACATTGTGAAGTATTTGACGCAGGGACATACGGATGATAAGATGCCTAGGCATAGAAAGAGAGCCATAGAGGTAGAAGCAGCGAGTTTTCAGATTATTGAACGCCAGCTATACAAAAGGGGCAAAGATGGAAACCTACGGACTTGTGTTTGTGAGAGTGACTACCTTGCGTATTGACTCATGCACATTCAGGAGTTGGGGGTGGACATTTCTGTGGAGAAACAACTGCCAAACTTATACTATGGTCAGGACTATGGTGGCCTACGCTCTTTCATGATGCAACAGAGTATGTCAAACGATGTGATCAATGTCAAAAAGCCAAACCTCCTACCAAGTATGAGGACATGCCATTGAGACCAATTATGGGGGTTAGAGCTTTTGCAAAATGGAGAATTGATTTTGTGGTACACATGCTGAGTATATCATTGTAGCCATAGATTATCTTACAAAGTGGGTAGAAGCAAAAGCCACAGTAAAAAACGATGCTAGGACCACTGCAAAGTTTTTATACGAACATGTGTTTACACGCTACGGTTTACCTATTGAGATTGTGAGTGACCAAGGTGTGCATTTTATCAATGAAGTCATTACCTTTCTTTTGGAAGACTTTATGGTCATCCATAAGAGGTCAGCGCCTTATCACCCGCAAGCAAATGGTCAAGCTGAGAGCACAAACAATACTCTTTGCACTGCGCTTACAAAGATTGTTGAGGGACATAGAACAGAAACTTCACTCAGTTCTATGGGCTTACCGAATTGCTTACAAAACGTCCATAGGCACGACACCTTTCAATCTAGTTTTTGGATTGGACGTTATCCTTTCGATAGAATTTATTGTACCTACACTTCGAGTTGCAAAACAACTTGAGTGGACGGATCATGAATTCTCTACACGGATCGATGAATTGGAGAGGCTAGATGAAGACAGACTATTGGCAGTCATTGGCATGTATGCTGAAAAACGACACCAAAAGCGTTGGCATGATACGCATGTAAAGAAAGGTCACTTCAAGAGAGGTGATCTAGTGTTACTTTACACATTGAAGAAACAAAAACGCAAGCTGAAAATGCGAGGACTTGGTGCAGTAAGGTTGGAAACCTTAGACGGAGAGCCAATGATTAACTTCATCAATGGTAGCCGCTTGAAGCGCTATGAAGTACCTCTAACAGATCATATGTTGATACGCATACATGCTAGTCAGACACGTAAAAAAGCTCAAGCTTTGTTACAAAGTCAAGCAAAAGAAGAAGCTAAGGCTAGAGTAGCACTAGCACGAGAGTGCCGCAAGGCAGCTATCATGGCCATCCACTTGAATGATGATGAAGACTTTGTAGATCCCTTTCATATTGATGTAAGGATCCCTACTCAAAGAGCAATCTTTGCAGCGTCTGCACTTATAGATTCGGGAGCCGACTACAATGTTTTGTCTTATGAAGCGTGGACATCATTAGGCCAACCTTTGCTCACCAATGCATCATTGAACTTCCAGAGTTTCTCTGGTGATGAAACCCCAGCCCTAGGCAAGTGCTGTATTAATATGTCCATTCAGGATCAATCTATGCACGTGACTTTTTATGTTGCTAACAAGAGCCAAGTAATGGTGGATGTTGTTCTAGGCAGATCATGGATTAGAACCACCAGATGCAGTATAGACTGGGACTCATGACTATACACCTTGTTGGTAGATTCTACTCACCTTACAGGATCAAGTGCTTCGGCACTCCCATCTTTTCAAAAGGTGGAAACCATCCCTACTGTGATAGAGACATCCTCAAAAAATCCAATGATTTGGTTGAATAATGACAATGACAATACTCAAGGATGGCATGTGCCAATATCTCTCTTATATGCACAAGGCTACGGAAGGGGGGAAGCACTTAGAATTCAAATCTGGTTACCTAAAGCAGCTTGCAAGCCAAGACCCAATGCTGCCAAGAAACCAAGGAATACAAAGCTAAAGAGGAGGTTCACCAAAACCAATAGTTCCACCTCCAACAAGATAACTCAACAACGGTGGATCCTAAAGAAGGTTCTGCAAGCACAAGGCTACTACGAGGGTGCTACTACCTTGTGGTTACCAAAAAAGAATGCAGGGACTACTGCAACAAAACATAATTATGTTCCTGAATCTACTCAAGAACAAAAGCAGTCAATACCACCTCACTTACAGAAACCAAATCAATACTGGAAACCATGCCTTACCAAGCCTGAAAGAGTCCAGGTGGAAACACAAGCTGATGCGTCAATCGGACATCATCAGAGGGTCTCGAACAAGAGATACTCCAAACTGACATGGGAAGAAAAAGGCAAGTGGGTACCTTTACTCACTTCTATCTCAGAGGCAACACATCAGAAGAAGGATATTGCAACCGAATCAAGTTCAGAGTCTATTCCTCAAAACACAAGCAATGTCAAAGTTTGTCTTACAAAGCCGACAACTTTTAATCAGGCTCCTACACAAGTAGACTCCCTGACTATCAAGGAAAGAGCATTCTTCCTACAACTCCAACTATTTGGAATGTCGTCGGTATTCTACTCTTTCCCTAATCAAATTATATTACCAGCCATAAGTCTACAGGCATAGGTGTTAGAGTTGGGCACTCTGAAGACCCAAGAAAATTTGGAAAGCCCAATGGAATGGCAAGAACACAGCTGGTTGCCAAAGCTCAGAAGTGTTCAAACATCTCCCTTCACACCTCCTCCTATTTGTCCCAATGCATTTCTTATGCCTATCGCTAAAATCTCACCTCCGACTAAACTTCAATCTCTTGCAAGTACTCTGAAAGGGGTACCAAAAAGAGTCCAACAAAAAGGGAACCTGTGCCATACGTCAACACCCCAAAAACAATTTGCATAATGTTACATCCAAAAGCAAACTCATTTTTGAAAGAGCTATCATGCTACAATAGCTACTTTTTGGCAATTCATCTATCGAATCTATTAGCTCTATTTCCGTCATGCCTGTACATACTAGCATTCTTCGTTCAACTGGCATTAAATTTAAAAAAAATCTGAACACTCCCTTATGTGTTGTGTAGAATAACCAAATGGAGACTTGGCTGGACACACGCAGTCCATCTTTGAACCTAGATAGCACTCACCCTGACCATCAAGGGGGCTACAACATTGCACCTTTTCAGACGCACTCCCGATATTTTTTTGCCCCAGTGGGTGAGGATTACTATGGAAGACAATTTGTGGAGTTATACTACCAGCAACATCATCCATTTCCACACTGCTGCGACTGTGCTCGTATGGTATTGGGGAATGCTTCCCATATATGTTGGCAGTGTCACACATACTTCCGTCGCTATGGCACTGGTATGATGCAGTAGATCATGGGGGTCACACCTCAACGACATAATCTCTGGGCAATTATGATGCCGCAACGTGGACCCAACCAACAAAGACTCCCCGAAGAGGAAAGAGCTCAAACATGGCGTGAAGATACCCTTTGTTTGCTAACCCCTCCCATTTTGCAGGTTCTTCTTCCCCATGAATCTACATGTCAGTTTTTGGCTCAATGTGAGTGAGTCTTTAGAATGGTTTCAAAACCATAGGTGCCTCTTTAACCTTCCTACTGTGCCCATACCATATGTTAGTGAAGATGCACTTCTTCCCTTGCCATCTTCTCCATGGGTAGGATTACGTTCTGGGTTATCTTTACATCCTGAAGCTATTGATGTCCATCCACCTGAGAATGCAGACATACATCCACCCCCAGTGCAAGACTAGCACTCGTACTCTCTTAATAAGAACTAGAAGCCAGGGCACTTTTTCCCATTGGGTTTTTTCCCTCGGCCAAACTCGGCCAAATACGGTGTTCAGCACCAATGTTTTTTATTTTTTGTCCTTTTAATTTTCTTTCTGTTTAGTTTGTTTTGTCAGAATAAAACAGATACAAGCACTAAACTACATCTTCCGCTTCAGTACTGCAACTGACAGTCATACAATCAAGTGCAAACAATTCTTCACCAACTTAATAGAAACAGGTGAACTCATGCCAATCTCTAGTGTTTTCTGTATTTTTCTTGTTGCTTGATTGTTTATAAATTTCACTTTACTAAGCATGGCAATATGCATCTCCTTTGGTCTAGAGTAGGGATAGCATTTTAGTAGCTTTAGACTTGATAGTGTAAGTTTGACCGTAATTGTTTTTACCCGTTTAGCAATACAAAGTAATTAGTGTTTTGTGCTAAAGGTAGAGTTCCAGACCTAGGACAAAGAGACTAAATTAATCATAGGACCGTCAGTGGATGTCTTGCCCTTACGAGGACATTGCTTAGGGACAATCTAATAAACCTTCCATAACAAAAATTGGCATGACAAAAATAAAATAAAAGTGTATATGTTTGTGGCCTATTACCTTGTTATTCATGGTAGGCGAGGGAGGTCTATACCTTTCCCAGACCAATGCCTTGTGTAGCAACAAGGAATAGCCATACCGCGGGTGCGCAAACATACTCTTGAAGAGAGCCCTGTCCCAAAAAAAAAAAGAGGACAAAAAGGTACCAAGAGGAATGCTTGTCTAATCCAGGATGGTCGCCGTTGTGTCTAAAATATTAAACCTTAACACTAAGCAATATTGATCAAGAGTCTGCCACTACATTTAAACATGTTAGATTTATTAGTGTTGAACCGACATCTTTGACTTAGGATAGGCTAGGTATCGATTAACTGTTGTCTTTTGCCTTCTAGGAAAAGAATAAAACATTCTTTACTTTAGTTAGCTACAGGTAGTAATTATTAAGGCTTGAACAAACCTATTCAATCTCTACACTGCTTCAATGTTTCCTTCCTCTAGCTAATTGGACATTTATTGCCATGTCTTATTCAGTAAAATTGCTTGTTTCGTTATTGTCTGTTAGTACTTTTGCTTTCAAAAAAAAAAAGGAAAAAAGAACACACTTGAACCACCATTCATTTTGCTTGCAGGTACACACTGGAGATTCTACTCTTCCTTGGCATCTACGCGCTTGAGGACGTGCACAAAATAGGAAGGGGGGAATGTTGCATGACGAGTGGTGATCAATGCAAGGATGCAACACAAAGATGGAAGTAGGAAAACAAGAGACTTGACATTCTTATTTAGGGCTCTTGTAGAGAGTTCCAAGTTGTGGGTGAGTGTGGAAGTGGGCTTGAGAATAATCCCACATGGAAAGTTTTGGGAGTTTTAGGAGTTTTAGTATAAATAGTGGCTCGTTTGAGAGCTCACAGACACATTGGGCTAAACTCATGCTTGAGCTCTCTTGAGACTAGCTCTCCCTCTTGTTCATAGAGGTGCAAGCTCTTCTCTCTTCCCATCTACACTATTGTATGAGCAATGCTCTTCTAATTCAATGCAATGAGATGATGTTTTTCTCTCTTCTCATTTCTATTCTCTAGTGTGCATGCTTCTTTGTTGATGCTTGTGGATTCTCTATTAGGCTTTGTGTGATAGTGGATTCAAGCTTAAGCTTCTCCATAGCTTGTAGCTTATCCATGGGCAAGGCATTGCTTGAGTAGTGAATGAGAATGTATGTTTATTTCAAGTTCCATTAAGCTTCAAGGTTTGTGTGCATGCTAGGGAAGTAAGTGCTTGAGAATAAAGTATGCTTTGAGCTTGTGTATGCATTAGCTTAGCTTTCTTCTTGTATTGGATGCATGAATGAGTGGGATGATGAGTGAATGAGTTATGGCAAGATTGAGCTTGTGTGTGTAAAGTCTATGTCAAGGTAGTGGTGTTCATAGCATTCTCTCCCATTTGTGGATAAGCTTCCGTGCACCGGTACGGGTTGAATCCCTAGCTTCGAAAGGGATGTAAATCCCATTGGATTGAGCTACACACGGATCATGCTACTCTTGCTACAAGTGTAGAGAGTCTTCCGTCTCTCCAAACTTTCCAGTGTGCAATTGGAATAAATTGAAAATAGGTAAAAAGGACCTTAGCACGCGAGGGTCCAGATTTTCTGAAAATTTTGGATTAAGGTTCCTATGGACCAATAAGATTAATCCAAATGTAGGGAGGAGATAAATTGAAGAATAAAAGAAAAATCTCCCAAAAATGAGTAAATACTCACATAAGATGAAGAGTTGACTAAGGACAAGGTATATTAGTTAAAAAAGAAGAGATATTTAGAGGAAGTGATGCATTTTTGACACCTCAGTGTGGGGAATTCCCCTCATGAAGAAGGCACCTATTTCACATGTGTGGATGAGTTTTAAACTCACAAATAATGAGATATTTTTATCTCTCCTCTCTCCTGTTTATCCACATCTCATCACATTCACATACATTTACATCACATCACATCCCATCCACATCCACATCCATTTACATCACATCACATCCCATCCACATCTCTTCACATCCACATCCATTTACATCACATTCATATCCTATCACATTGCATTCACATCTTATCACATCGTATTCTCATCTTATTCACATCTATTCACATAGTAACATTTTCTTCTTTCGATATCGATGGGACTTTTTCTAAATTTATGTGCCAATTGCTTGGCCTAGTTAAAGGTACTTTTTCTCGATGGATATTTTCATATTCTTTCTCAAATTTCTCAAGTGAAATATATTCAATATTCTTCTTTTGAGTAAAAGATTCATGGGATTTACAAAAATCAATTCTACCCATATTTCCCAATAATGCTCAAAATTTCACTTTTGATAAATACTCATAATTTGAATTATGCTAAAAATTTCTCTTTTTCCATTTAATTTCTTGGATCTCAAATATCATGGGAATTCCTCTTTTTGCATTTAAGTAATTGAATTCCAAATGTCACGGGAATTTCTCTTTTATCATAAAATAAATTCATCTAAAATTTCTCTTTTCTTGAATAAAAGAATTCCATTATTTCAAATATGCCAGGAATTCCACTTTTACCATTTAAATGATTTAATTCCAATTGTCATGGGAATTTCTCTTTTATCATTTAAATTTTCTCATGCATAAAATAAATATATCTAAAATTTCTCTTTAAATTAAATATTCATTGTTTTAATATACCAAAATTTTTCTTTTTCCATTTAATTACATGGATCTCCATTATCATGGGAATTCCTCTTTTTGTAAAAAAATAAAATACCAAAAATTTCTTTTTTCTTTAATTACTTATTTTTACATAAATACTAAAAATTAGTTTCCCATGAATTTGATGAAAATAATTCTTTTAGCATAGGATGTCCAATCCTAGAACATGGTAGGAAGTCCTCTTTTCACAGTATGCATAAAAATGAGTTATGTATTAATTTCTAAAAATTTTGCCATAGCTTCGCTGCTATTACTGATAATTTTCAATATTTCTAGAAAGAATAACACTTTGTAATATAATAGAAGAACTATCATTAATCTTAAATCCAAATTATGGAATTAAATCATAAATTTACCATAATTTTATTAGCATAAAAGCATAAAAAGCTATTTTCTTAACCCTAGCTTAACAAGCTTAGAGATTGATTTTGAATTAAGAATTTATCAATGAGAAGCATTCATTTGCTAAAGAATTAGTCATAGGAATGACTATTCTTTTGGGAGAGAGAGATATATATACATAAAAAGCATTCTAATTAAGCATAAAGATTAACTTTTTTGTGATCAATCATTAGAATTCTTATAGAAAGTTTGATTTGCATTGAAACAATTAATTTGAAACTTCTCAAGCTTGAGAGGGCTTGAGAAGTGAAATCATTGAGGATATTAATGAAAACCATGAAATTACTTCTTACCTCTGGCGTGCTTCTTTATCTTAGAAGGAAGCCCCCAACCAATCAATTGGTTTAGTATGTTGAGAAGAAAGCTCCAAGGATTGTTGAGGAGAGAGAGAAGCTCCAATCTCTCCAAAAGTAGAGGATTTTTTAGGGATAATAGAAAATATCATTATTTTAATGTAATACTGGCATGGTATAGTTCATAGATTTTTTTTACAAAAGACTAAGGATCTATTTATAGGTGAGGGAGGCCACTAACCAAGTCCAACTGGGTTCTAGAATTTTCTAGGTTCAGTTTGACTCAATTTGGACAAGATTTGGACCAGTTTAGCTCCCTTTTTGATTTGGTTTGATCCAGGAGAGAGGAGAGATAAAAATATCACAATTTTTTTGAATTAAAAACTCATCCACATGTGTGAATTAGGCGCCTACCTCAAGAGTCTCCCCCTCCTTACCAAGGTGTTAAAAATTCATCAATTCTCAATTCTTTTATTCTTGGATTTATCTCATCCCAACACTTGGATTAATCCTATTGGCCCATAGGAACCTTAATTGGACCATAATCTAGAAATTTCTGAAAATCTAGACCCTTAGGCTAAGGTCCCTTATATCATTTTTAATTGATTCCTAATGCACATTGGAAAGTTCATTTTGAACTTCTGTTTTAGGGGAAACCATTTTAGACACTAGGAGGATTTTTATATCCAAAGATATCTCAATTTTGGATTATCTCTCTCTAGATATTTTCTCTCTCTAGGCCAAAACAGGGTAAAACAATATCTTTTTTCTATTTCGGAGAGGGGAATAATTACAAGAATAGAAGGGGAGGTTCTTACACCTTTACACCTCAAAAGCTGGAGGGAGAAATCTTACAAAGGCATTCTAGTTGGAACAACCTCTCTGATGTCTCATTGCCCTCAAGTTTTTTAGATATTGCCACTCTTAAAGAGGGCACCATATATTCCATAGGCATGACAATTTCAAACCCATACACCAAATGAAAGGGAGTCATTCCAGTAGCAGTCTTATAGACCATTCTATAGGCCCAAATAGTAGTTGGAAGCATTTGTTCCCAATCATTTCTACGTTTATTTACTATTTTGGTCAATATGGTGCATATAGTTTTGTTTGTACTTTCTGCTTACCCATTGGCTTGAGGATAGTATGGTGAATATTTCCTATGAACAACCATGAACTCAGCCCCAGGAGAAAGGTGATCACCTCATTAATGAAATGACTTCCTCTATCACTTACAAGTTCCAATGGACAACCATATCTTGTTATGATATTCTCATACAAGAACTTGGTAGTACTTCGAGCATCATCTTTTACAATGGCTCGAGCCTCTGTCCATTTTGAACAATAGCATGTAGCCACTATAATATACCTTGCTTAAGTTGACTTAGCTACAAGACTAATAGGTCCAACAAAATCCATTCCCCACTTTTGGAAGACTTGTAGAGAGTAGACTATAGTCAAGGGCATACGATCCTTGCCATGAGTAATGGCAAATCTTTGGCCTTATTCACACCTCTTAACAAATTCTGAGGCATCACCAAATAGGGTTGGCCACCATAGGTCTCATTGAAGCACTTTTTGTGCAGTAGTTTCTACGGCAAAATTCCACCGCCTAGTCCATTATGAGCTTCCTCAAGGACAGCTACATAGTTAGACTCTAGCATGCATTTATGAAGAACTCCGCCCTTGCCTAACCGATATAATTGGCCCGCAATCAGCTGTATGGCATTACCAACTTTACCAATCATCTTGCTTGTTCTTTAGATAGTTCAGGGTTCATTGATAGTCCATTCATTAAAAAGTTCACAATATCAAAGTTCCATTTAAGAACTGTGTCTATTTAAAAATAGATATGCATCAGGCAAGTCATTGTCAACACCTACAGGGAGGTTCACCATTGGTTACTCTAGATAGATGATCTAGAAGCACATGTGATGATCCCTTCCTTATAGTGATAGAGAAGTTAAATTCCATAAGGATCAATAGACACCTAGTGATCCTTCCAGTGGTACAAGGTTTGTTAACCAAAATAGAGAAGGGCTTGATGGTCTACAAAGAACACAAATTTGTGGTGGTCATATAGTTTTGCTCAACCTCATTCAACTGTCTACTTGCAGAGCTTATAGGAAAATCCATTTTGTGTTCTCCAAGCTGGGCAAGTATACATCCGATAGCGTAGGCTGAGGCATCAATGTGGACATGAAAAATCACATCCCAAACGAAGGAATATGAAGAATAGAGGATGACGCAAGTGCCTTCTTTAATTTTCCATAGGATTCTTGGCATTCATAGGTCTAAACAAAAACTATCAAGAGTTTGTACAATGGTCGGATTATATCAGCATACATGAAAATAAATCATCGGTAAACATGACCCATAAACCTTTGTACTCCTTTGGCATTTGTAGGAGGAGGTAATTCTATAATTACTTTAATCTTGCTAAGGTCAGTGGAGCTCCCTCTCTTGGACACAATATATCCAAGGATTATGCCATGTTCAACCATAAACTAACACTTTTCAAGATTGAGATAGATTCAATAAAGTCTACACCTTAGGAAGACTTTGTGTAAACAATTCAAATACTCCTTCCAAGATGAGTGCACCTAAGGTCATCCATGAAGATTTCAATAAATCTCTCTAGGTAGTCCTTAAAAGACATATACATAAGTCTTTGAAATGTACTTGGAGCATGGTCAAACCAAAACACATGACCCTATAAACATAAATTTCCCATTGGGTGATAAATGATGTCTTCCGTTGATCGGTAGGATCTATTTGTACCTAGTGATAGCCCGATAAACCATCCAAGAAGATATAGGCTTCTTTTCATGCCACTCTAACACTTGTTTAGTAAATGTTAAAGGATAATGATCCTTAACTGTTGCTTGCAACATTGACCTTTTTCATGTTAACACACACTCGGAGTTTTCCATTCTTTTTAGGTAAAACTGTAAACTAGTGTAACTTCCTAGCAGATTGAACATGATGACAAATAACCTGACTTATGATCTGACCAACAAACTCTAACTTCCACATTCTCTCTAAGACAAACAAAGATGAACAACATTGTACAGAGTACTACAAAGAGAGAAAACACCTTCCATTAATGAGACTGATAAACATTACTATCAAAGCTTCAAAAACATAAACATCAACCGACAAATTGACAAACTTGCTGACTTCTACATTGCCCAAAACCACAGTTCTACTTACATCCCTCTTGTGCACAAAAACATAACTGCCCATTTCTATCCAATGCCAAAAGACATTACAACTTCCCCTAAGATCTCAAAAGACACATTTGATTTCCCTAAGGTTACATATCATATGACAAAATAATAATCCTTCTAAGTTCATCCCCTAAACACCTGCTGGCATAGCCCGGTGGCTTGAGCCAGAGGCTGACTTCGGACTCACAATCCCTTGATCCGCCAAACCTTTTACCTAATCCACTGGTTTGCCAACACTTTTGTCCATTGCACCCAATCCAACTTCCGCTTCTTTGCCTTTTGCTGCATCCAGCTCCGCATCCCTTTGAACATTTAAAACAACAGTTTTCACCAAAGACTTACCTTTCTTGACTTTAGCAGTATCATCTTGTTTATCAGGTGTCTCATCCCGTAATATTGCCATCTGGTCCATTGCTGCACTTCATTCTGCCTCCAACTACTTCTTCAACTCCGCAACAGTACTCCCCTCAACTCTCGATTCTCTTTCCTCAGCACTTTCTCACCTGTTGCTTCGAACCAAGACTTGAACTTGTCTATTTGGCACTGACAGATGCTCCTGAAAAATGGTAGTCGCTTGCCTCCATAACTCCTGAGTGTAATCAAACACCTCTTTCTTCAACAGATCCGCGTCTGCTTATGCAACCACCAGGACTCTAGTAAGTGCCTACCCATCTAAGGCTTCCTTTTCCGTCTCCACCAAGGGCGTCAATCGATTCAGCAAAAAGTTATTGTCTGTGATCAACTGAGTGATCTTCTCCTCCATTTCCTGAAATTGAGACTCTGTGGCTACTTTTAGGCCATCCGCCCACACTCCGAAATCTTGTGTAGCTCTTAAAAGCTCTACATATTTGGCCTGCATCACAAGCCCTATCGCTCCACTTCCTCCTGCAAGCTTTTCTTCTCCTCCATCGCTTCTTCCAACTTCTCCTACAGCTTCTGCACTTCTTCTCTCCAACTCATCAACTTGCTTAGTATCCAATTTCCTAGCTTATAGCCTCTTGGTTCTTGATGATGATGAACCGATTCAAATCAGATAGGCTTTAAATTGCATCTTGCACTGAAAAAATCCCTGGCAAACTCAAACTCGCACTTATGACAAATGGTGTTAACCTCTGTGATGCCGTCACACTGGGGTCTGCTCCCCCGACACTTCCCCAAACCTCTTAGGGAATACTATAATGGTCCTTGTCTTTGCATTTGGCTTTGAAACACTTGGCAATTGGGGAAAGAAACTGAACTCACCCCCTTCTTTCTGCTTTTGTGGAGGACTTAACTTCGGGCACTTCAAGTTAGTCTGCACAATAGACTTTCCCTTGTTCGATGTCGATGGCTCCCACTCTAGCTTTCTCTTTTTCACTTCTCCCACTGTCATCTGCTCCACGCTTCTGCCAAACCCTGATGGGGACATCGATGAAACAGTGGGCACCTGCAATGCATATCCAAAGATTGCCGCCAAGTAGGGTGCTAACTTTCCCTCTGAAGGTAACCTGCGTTTATCACGCGCTTCCCCTAACTGCATCCTGTCATAGATGAAAGTGGCCCAATCCATCTTCATTCCTCTCTCTGCATTGTAGAGGGGTGCAAATGCCTCCTTTGACATATAGGTTGTCTTAGCTAGAATGCATACCTTGTCTAAGTACCAAAATAGATGGGTACTTAGCTTGTCTGTATTCCTCACCATATAGTATGACCTTGTGCCCTCTGGGGGTCCAAACTCAGCCCGCATCAGAGCATCAGAGATTTTCTTCAACTTCTATGTTTGGATGAACGGCACCCAAAAAACTTCCGCCACAAGCTTCGGCGTCACCTCCTTGTCATTTGTGATGTATCCTGTGTTCTCTTAGATGACACAGCTACTTCTTCGCGAACTCATTCTTTTCCCATGCAGCCCATGGTAAGCATGCAAACTCATACAAGCCAATTCGCTTGAGCCATACCTCGGTTTCTTTGTCCTACACATCGAATCCGACATCGATCTCCTCTGGGATATGTTCTCCTCCCAAATCTGCTTCCTCGCTCTCCTCAATGATTTGGACACTTTCCCTTCTCGGTTGCAACAGCTCCTCCATGGCGGTCTTTATCGACCTTGTTTGAGTCATTGACTCACTTGTGTGCTCCTGTGTGAGCGCAAGCTGCTTCCTCCTCAGACTTTCTGAAAACATCATCGCCCTGCACGAGCTGATTTGAGATGGATGGTCACACCACGCCCATGCACTTATATCAATTCCTTTCGCCTCATTCAGCGCACCGCATGCAGACTGAACTTTCTCAAAAAACGTACACCACCAAAAATCTCTCACACGTGGCAATGGGATGGCCTCGTCATGAGTGATGTCCTTCCGAATATTTGCAATTTCGTTGCCTTGACTTCCTGTTTGACAATTCCTCTTGCAAAAACCCTGCACATGACATGCTGACTAACAACACGGTATTCTGATTCCACTTTCAACACGGTATTTCAATTCCTCTTGCAAAAACCCTACACGACATGCTGACTAACAACACGGTATTCCGATTCTGCTTTCAACTCCCAATAATCCACAATCCGCATCTGAACGACATTCTTCAAACTCCAAAACTGATTTATCTTCCTCCTCAAAATCAACACCCACATACTTAACTGAAATGTCCTCAGCTTTTTTTATCATCCATTCAAGAATCTCAGGAATTCTCCGAAAGAACTTCTTCAATCTGAACCCATTAACTGGCTTCTGAATCGAAGTTCCAAACACATCCCTCAATTGGAATGTTCCTTGGCCCAATTCTTCCACTATCTAATATGGCCCAAAATACCTAAGCTTTAGTTTGCCTGGGTGGCCCCAACTTTGAATTATACAGCATTACCCAGTCACCTTTCTGAAAGATCTTGAACTTCACCTGCCTTGCCATCCATGCCTGTCTTTTGTGCTGACCAATTTCTGCTGCATATGTACTGTAAATCCTATCCTCCTCTAATTTTAGCAACTCTCTTTGGCAATGCAAAACTGAATCTTCTCGGCTCAATCTATGCTGAATAGGTAGCCTCAAACTAGGTATCACATATTCCATCGGAACAATTGCTTCAATTCCATAGACCAACTTGAAAGGTGTCATACCTGTTGCCACTTTGTATGTTGTTCTAAATTACCACAATGCTGGTAACACTCCATCTGTCAAAAACTGCAACATTTGGTCATACCAATTGTCAAAGGACTGACCTTCCACCCGAAACAATTCTGCATCTGGCAACGATCTGACACTCTTGGTGTCTCTTGTGAATTCTCCAGCCTACTGAGATAATCCGCCACTGCATGCTTATTTCCGGGAGTATGCAACACTGTATAATCAAATTCCTACAACAAAAGCATCCACTTGGCAAGTCTTCCTTCCAGCTTTGGCTTCTTCACCAAGAATATCAGCACCTGATGGTCCTAAACTTTTCCAATGCAAAAATCATCCCTAAAGCTTCTCGTTTTGTAATGGTGTAGTTCTTCTCTGCTGGCTTCAACATCCTACTGGCATAATACACTGGTCGGAACCATCCCCGGATCTTCTCCTGCATCAAAACTACTCCAATAGCCATATCCGATGCATTTACAAATACATGAAAAGGTAACTCCCAATCTGGTGGTTGGAGAATAGGAGATACTACCAACATCTTCTTCATGATCTGGAATGCTTTTTCCTGAGCCTCACCCCATACAAACTCCACATATTTCTTTGTCAAATGACTCAATGGAGCACTAACATCCGCCAAATACCTCAAATATCGATTATGCCATTTAATATAACCCATAAACCTCGAAACTACCTTCAAGTTGTCAGGTGCTACTGCTTTCTGAATTGCACTGATCTTATCATCAGCATCAATCGACATACCTTCTTCCGAGATAATATGCCCCAACAATTTTCCTCTTTGAACTGCAATAGCACACTTGTGTGAATTTAGGGCCATTCTAAACATTTTGCATCTTTCAAAACACTTCCTGAGATACTCCAAATGCTTAACTTTCTTTTCGAACATTGAAAAGTCATCCATAAAGATCCGCATAAACTCTGTCACATATGGCTCAAAAGTTTTGAAAGCTGCTTTTGAAAATGAAGGTGGTCCATTCTTGAGACCAAAACTCATAATTCTATAAGCAAATGCTCCCCATTCAGTAATAAATGCAGTCTTTGCTATATCCTCTTCAGCCATTCGGATCTGATTATACCCTGAAAACCCGTCAAGAAAGCTATACATCTCATGTCTTGCTACATCATCCAGAATTGAATCAATAAATGGCAATGGGAATGGATCTGCAATGGTTGCTGCATTCAATTTTCTATAATCCACACACACATGGATTTTTCCTGACTTCTTAGGCACTACTACAATTGGTGACAACCACTCCGCCTGATCCACTGGCCTTATGAAACCAACTTGCAGAAGCTTATCCAACTCCTCCTTGACTTGTTTGGCATAATTCGGATTAATCCGATACCTCTGCTGAATTACTGAAACCAACTTGCAGAAGCTTATCCAACTCCTCCTTGACTTGTTTGGCATAATTCGGATTAATCCGATACCTCTGCTGAATTACTGGAACTGTATCCACTTTCAAATTGATTTGATGCTTATACACTTTAGGATCCATACCCTTCAAATTAGAATAATCCCAAGCAAACACATCAATAAATTCCTGTAACAATTCCTTCAAATCCTCCTTGAATTTCTTATCCAAATGGACACTGACTTTGACTACTTTCAGATTTTCCTCTGATCCCAGATTTAGATCCTGAAGATCATCTTCTTTGACTCTTGAAATCTTGTCCATCAACTTGTCATACAAAAACTCTACTCGACTGATTGCGTCCTTTGGTGCAACATCTCCATCTAAACAATCCGTACCCTCCTTCAGGTTATCTTGGACACCCTTATCTAACTTCTGTGTCTGATCTTGTGCTGAACCGTTCTGCATAGGTTGACTAGACACCATCTTTGATTCCTCCTGCAAGGCATATCGATCAATAATCCATTCCACATCTACTTCAAATATAGGAACTACAGTCGGATTAGCCGCCAAGAAACAGGCCTCTTCATCATCCTCGACTTCTTCTGCCAAATTGATTGTCTGAGCCATCATCGTCTTTAATGACATCGACGACTTCTTCCTAGAACCCATCGGAAACCAAATTCTTCCTCTTTTTCAATATCACTTCATTCTTTTCCCAATCCTACTTGAGCTTTGCTGTTTCAAACCATGGCCTTCCCAAAAACAACATTATATAGGCATTCCCTGCATCTTGCATCTTTAAGACAACAAAATTTGCTTGAAATTGCAATCCGTGCACTTTGAGAGTGAGAGATTGGCATCTAAGCATTCCAATTGGTTGAACCCTTCACTGATCTGCCATCCTCACTTGAAATGGTGCTGGTTCCAACTTTGCATTTTTCAACTTCAAAAATTCAGCTTCTGACAAAATATTCACTCCACAACCGCCATCTAGCAAAACATCCGAAAACATTCGATCATCAAATTCTAGTTGTTGAACAGTTGGAACAGTAAAATCCACATCATTTGATCTGATAACTCCCCACACTTTGCTCCAATTCATTCAAAATTTATGGAACCAACGAAAGCAATTGATCCAATGTGAAATGCATTGGGGTATTTAGCAATTCCTAAAACAATGCTTCTGACTTTTCCCCATTACTCTCCACCTTCTTCAGTAACTTTGCCTTTCCTTCGGAATCGGATCTTCTTTTTGTGCTTTCAGAGTCTCTTTTGCTGCCTCATCACCACGAACATCCTTTGGCTCTTTCCAATCCAAAGGTGGTTTTAATTTTGCTTTAGCATGTGTAACAACCATCACTTCCGGATCCTCTAGCTGACATTGAGAGAACAATCACATTCAGGAGAACCATCACTTTGCTTTAGCATGTGTAACAACCATCACTTCCGGATCCTCTAGCTGACATTGAGAGAACAATCACATTCAAGAGAACAATCCACCGATACCTTATTTGTCCCATGATCCTGAGGAATCTCTACTTCTATCAAAATACTTTGTGGTGCTTTATCCTTTTCTCCTTGTTGCACAGGTGGTGCAGGTAACTGAGGTAACTACTCACTAGGTCCCTCCACCCTTGCTGATTCCAACCCTGCGGATTCCAGCCCTGCTGATTCCAATTAGGTGGTTGTTGCCAATTCTATTGTTGTGGCCAACTCTGTTTTTGCTGACCCCAATTTCCTCCCCATGATGGTCTGAAATTTTACCATCCGCCAAATCTTGGTCGACTTCCTTGATTGAAATTTCCTCTGAATGGTGGTCTCTAGTTTGAATATGGCAGCTGCTACATTTTCCATCCTTGGTTGTTAAATGATCTCTGTTGTCCTAAAGCTTTCGAAAAAACTCCATTGGCTTGCGCCATGTTTTGCTGAATCTTCTGCTGTATCCTTTCAAGGATTACTCCCCTAAAATTTGGATTATACCAACAGTCTTTTGTCTTATGGCCGTCCTCACGGATGTCACAGTAAGTTGTCTTACTGCTTGACTCCTTCTTGACTCCCAGTTCCTTCAATTTCTTTTCTACCGAACTATCCTTCACCTTCTTCTTAGACTTCTTACTAGATTTTTTTTTGTGTTTCTTCTTTCTGTTCCCATCTTCATCTGAACACCTGAATCAGTGTCTGAATCATCCTCACTATCCATTTTGAATCCTCTTCCAAATCCGAATTGTCTAAATCTGTGTCTGACTCCTCCTCTTAATCCTCATCTCACTGCTATCATCTTTTGACTTCTTCTTCTCGTTCAACTTTTTCTTCTTCTCATCCCTAGAGCTCTTCTGTGCTGAACTTGGATTTGATAATCCAAATCTCTTTTCTGCCCGTGTGGCAGTGTCCACCAATGCATCCAGACTGGCTGCAATATCCACCAATGCATCCAGACTGGCTGCAATATCCACACCTACTATTGCATTCCATAGCTCCTTGCGCAACCCATTCATGAGCCTATTCAGATACTGATTAAACTTCTGTGCATAATCTTCCACAAACATCCTCTTGTGCTTAATGTCCCTAAGCTTGGAAAGCACTTCATTTGGAGTCTTCTCCTTTCGAAACCGATTCAAAAATCCATTCCTCAATGCATTGTAATCCGCAAAATGTCCTGCATTAAAATTACTGAACCACTGCATGGCTTTGCCCTCCAATGTTGCCTCAAACTGACGCATCTTAGCTTGCGCATCATATACTCTGTCAAATCCTCTGGCCTGTCATCTTGTCTCAAATTGAGCTACGTGGCAATCAGGGTCTTCTTTAGACTTTCCCGAAAAGGTCCCGAACTTGACGCGTAAATCCGCTCTAGCTGCTGCCATGTTTTGAAACGTATTTGGGGATAACTGCCTTGCCTTTGTGGATGCTGATGATGATGATGATGACCCCGGTGATGGTGGTCGGCCAACACTACTCTTCTCCCTACTGTTAAAGGATCAAACTGCAATCTCCTCCTGGCCAATAATGCCTACTGCTGTAATACTGCTGCGCCTATGAATTGCAGAATTATCTGCTATTTTCCTCTAACACATCTCTTTCTGATGGTTCACCACCATACTCCTCCATTTCGTCAAATTCTTATGTATCCGGCTCCGATTCTTCCTCTTGAAACTATCACTTTGCATCCCAATTTCTTCACCTCCTTCCTGCAATACTTGATTCTGGTCATCCTCCTCATGCTGTGTACTTTGCCGCCTTGCTCTACTGATCTTGTAAAATAAGGATGAGATGGTCTTCCCAAATCCTCCAGGTTGAAACTGAAGCTGTCGGAATTATACAACTTCTAAAAGAATTCCAAACATCATCCCAAACAACTGCTTTGTAACCTCTTTGGCACTCATCAATCTCACAGAAGAAAATGAATTCGACCATGACAACCCATCACAAGCACTGTGATCGCCAGTGTAGTGTAACTTCCTACTAGCAGATTGAATAGGATGACAAATAACCTAACTTCTGATCTGACCAACAAACTCTAACTTCCACATTTTCTCTAAGACAAACAAAGATGAACAACATTGTACAGAATACTACAAAGAGAGAAAACACCTTCCATTAATGAGACTGATAAACATTACTATCAAAGCTTCAAAAACATAAACATCAACCGACAAATTGACAAACTAGCTGACTTCTACATTGCCCAAAACCACAGTTCGCTTACATCCGTCTACATCCCTCTTGCGCACAAAAACATAACTGCCCATTTCTATCCAATGCCAAAAGACATTCCAACTTCAATTTATCAAAGGATACCATGGCCCCATCATACTGAAACAAATGTTTTTCATTTTCTAGCTCTAGATGGGGTTGATAGTGACTAGCCTTTTTCGTACTTTTCTAAGCTTTTTCTTGGCTTTATGAATACACTTAGAAATTTCCTCATTTGAACTTGTCCCATTAGGGTAAAAAAAGCAGTAGGATCACCATCTTGCAAAGAAGCAGTCATCATGTAAAGAGATATCTCCTCATTATTGGCATTCATGATTTTTGTTCCCATCCTAACATCTTGTTAGGAACTACATCTATCGTAGCCAACAATTGCATCCAGTTCTCACGGTAAGTGGGGTCCAGAATAAAAGCAATCTCTTTCTGTTGTTCAAAAACTCCTACTTCAACTTTCCCTAGACCAAAGTCTATTCCCTCATCGATGAGCTTTTTCTTTTCTGCAAAGATTCTGCTTTCTAGTTTTGCAGCCTATGCTTGCACACCATACACATGCTTCTTATTGTAGACTTTTCAATATGAGATGTAGCATCTAAATCCAGCTCCAAAGGAGTTTGACTCACTGGATGGGCTTTATAATTCACCAAATTTGCCCTAATGATTTGTTCATTCTTTCGGAGGTAAATATGGTTCGTACCTAGTCATGTATCACTCGTAATTGCCTCGTAAATGGCCTTCCCAATATTATAATTTAATTGGTATAGGATGTTGGAAATCCATGATTACAAATGTATGGGAAATGCACATACCATAGGTATCCATAGTCATGCGACTAATCTTAACAAGAGGCTTGTCAATAGAGCCATCATCCATCTTGATTGATACACCTGTAGGTTTTAAAGGAGGTTCACCCCATCTCATCCAATAGGATTTATTTGTGATACTAACACCATATCCACCATCAAGGATGGTAGAGACTTGAATTCCTTTGTAGGAAATAGGAATGGTTGCATTAGTATCCTCTCCTTTGTAGTATTGATACCGCCTGGGTTTTTTGATGGGTACCTTAGGAATACTCTAATCATCATGAGAGTTAGAATTATCATACCTATCAATATCAAATTCTCCCTCAGGCTCCATGTCCAAGGACTGGGAATTTGTTCTTTAACAAATATTGTATACCCACCCATAAGGTAGGATTGCCTTGTGAAAATCCCCCCAATGTCATCTTGATAGGTGTAGAGGGATTGCAACATGTTAGATGTCCTACGCTGCGCATTTCTCACCTTTCTAGCAAGCCTTGGAAATCTCATAGATCTCGCCATCACTCACTGGTGGGAATCCTCTTTCTTTTCCACACCCATCCTCCGAGTTCTCACCACTCTCCAAGTAATTAGTGTTAGGATTGTGCATCTCAGTGTTTTGGGGCTTTACTATTTATTTGGGATTTTACTGGATTTTCTCCTATTTATTTGTCTAGGGCCAGATAGCTAGTTCTCTCTTGCACTATATAAGAAGTTCCCCTTATTCACTCATTCATCCATTTCCCTTGCACATAGTACATCACTCAGTTGCTAGCCATTTCCATTATAAAGCTTTATTGCTATTATAAAAGGTGATCTTGTCCAACTCTCTCAATCTCCTTTGCACTCTCTCATATGTTTACTGTTTATGCTTCTGCCTGTGCTATCTCCTTCATGGTATCATACGCTTAGGTCTAGGCTACTCCAAACTTTGCAAATCTGCCCATCTTTCCCTCCTTTTGCTGTTTGTTTTTCTCCATCTCTCTCCCAGCTCTTTAGATCTGTGACAAGTGGCTGTGTTTCCCAACAATGCTATGTTTTCAAGTCGAGCCAGCCTGTTGTTTGCTGCTGCCAGCTAGTTTTGGTGGCTGTGTTTTCTCCTACAGAGGCAAGCCGGCTAGTTCACTTGGTTGCATTTTCTTCTATAGAGGCAAAAGGTGGAGTTGTAGTTGTGTTTTCTGCACCGGCATCTATTTTTTGGTGAGTTCTTTGCATTTGGTGCTGCCAGACAAGTGGCCCTACATTTTCTTCTTCCTCCATGAGTCCTACCCTTCCGATAGGAGGTTCCCGGTGGATCTTAGACTGTTTTTCTGATGTCCCACCTCTTTCTCTCTACGATTTGAGAGGCGGCTGATTGTTCATGGTGCCTCGCTTCATTGGAAAACACTTGAGAGAAGTGTTTAAGAGCTGAGGTTTGTTCTTTGTTGCTATGGATATGGCTCCTCCCTGTACGAACAAGGATGACAAATTGAAAGGGCCCAACTATGCTCATTGGAAGCTTTAGATGCGGGTCTGGTTCATCCACAAGGGTTTGTGGGACATTGTACATGGCACTGAAAGGAAGCCCGAGCGTCCTCAAAACTCTAGGGGGTGGACTCAAAATCAGGAGGATGAATTTGCTGTGGAATTACAAGACTGGGAGAATCAGGACTCGAAGGCACATTTTGTGCTTGTGGTGGACCATCATCGAGGAGGTCTCAGTGGCAATACAAACTCTCACCAATGCTCATTAGGTATGGTAAAAATTGGAGGATCTTTTTGTGCAAGATTCATCAATGAGGGCAGTTACCTTACAGGGGCAGCACTACTGCTTGTTATTTCATGAAGGCAATTCCATGCAGTCTTTTCTAATGAAGGCCAAGGTTATCTATGACCAATTATTGGCTATGGGTGTTGCTTTGTCCTCTTCTCAGCTTCTTCTTTAAAAGAGAAGCAAGCAAAAAATCCTCACCAAGCTTCCTCCGGACTATAATGTTATTTCTTGATCTCTGTGGTGCCAAGTCACATCCATTCAGTTTGATTTTGATGATCTTAGCTCCCTAATTTTGGAGGAGGAGTTTGTTCTCGTCTCATAGGGTAAATTAAAGGTGTCAGTCCATAGTTTTGACCAGGAACTTTCCTCAGTTTCAGAAGAAAGGTTGGAGTCGTTGTTTCTCTTAGGATTGTTTGTCCAAGAATAAGGACAAGACCAAGGGCAAGGCATCATCTCAAAGAAAAGGCAAAGACACAACACACAATAGTGATACAGATTCTAGTACCACTTTTAGGGCTCCCAAGGCATCATCTCAGAGAAAAGGCAAAGACACGACACAGGATAGTGATACAGATTCTAGTACCACTTCTAGGGCTTTTGGCTCAAGAGACTCCACATGGTGTGCTTCTCTAGTACACATGTAGTTTCCCCCCATGTGCTTCTAGCCAGAAGAGGCTTGTGGGTAGAGAGGGGGCTGATTACAGCTCCACCTACTAGTGCATGGGGATCGTGATTCGGAGTTCCAAGACATCTGGCAGGACATGGTTATACAACAGAGATTATGAACTGGATCTGTTCCAAGTTCATTGTTCGAGGCTTTTGGGAAGTGATGTGTTCCATCCACTGTTGGGGATTATTGACACGGTGTGTCCAGTAGCTCATCATCTATTTTTGGAGTTCACTACATCCTTGCTGTGCATGGTGGCATCTTGTTTCGAGGAAACAGGTTGGTGGATGCTCTCTCCGAGGTGATTCCAGTATTCGCGGTGCTGGGGAGGGTCCATGGTTGCATCTTCATCAACTTATCTTCTTCCAACTCTTGCACACTATGAGTTGCAGAGGGGGTGTTAGAATTGTGCATCTCAGTGTTTTGGGGCTTTACTATTTATTTGGGATTTTACTAGATTTTCTCCTATTTATTTGTCCAAGGCCAGCAGTCGGCCAGTTCCCTCTTGCACTATATAAGGAGTCCCCCTTTATTCATTCATTCATCCATTTCCCTTGCACATAGTTCAACACTCAATTACTAGCCATTTCCATTGTAAAGCTTTAATACTGTTATAAAAAGTGGTCTTGTCCAACTCTCTCAATCTCCTTTGCACTCTCTCATATGTTTACTGTTTATGCTTTCGCCTGTGCTATCTCCTTCAATTAGGAAGCATAGGAATAGATCGTTTTATTGACCCTTCGAGAGGTTCAGTGGGGCATTGATGATAGAGGGAACTCTAGATCTTGGAGGAGATCTATTTCTAAGAAAACATCATGAGACTGCCTTATCTTGATGATTGGGAATAGGGTTTATCATGTTTTCAACTTGTCCTTGTGTATTTCCTAATGGCATTTCTTTGACATTGCCATCATTATACAATTCAAAGAGGTTTAACCCTCAGAGTCTCGAACTATCAATGTTGCATAGTCCTCGTCATCCTTATGTAAGACTTCATTTCCTAACCCTAGAATGACAAATAGTGGAGTTTTGGAGCCCTTGATTGGTCCATAAATGCTTTATAACTCTTGTTGAGAGTCTTTTAAACCATCTCAATGGCTTCAAAAATTTGTTCTTTTTCCTTAACAAGATTTGGGTATTGCTCAAGCTTCTTAGAAAGCTTTTGAGGGTCAGCCTCAAAGCTATTCTCCATTTATCATTTCACAAATCGCAAGTCCTCATCCTTAGGGATCAAAGGAAGAGACTCATTGGATAATGAACTTTAAACTTTACTTTGCCTTTGCCATTGCCAACCATTATGGATTTCTTTTTCTTAGCCATTCTTCTCTTAGCACTCTTGGAAGTTGAAGCCTCCATATCCCCATTTTTAGCATTTTGTGCTTGAGCCCTTCTAGTCTCACAGCGTGGATAGGACATAAAACAAAATGTTCAGCATCTTGATTTTGGAGTACGCTCATCATATTCAATCTAATAGTATGTTCCAAAGGATTTCTAGCATTGGCAAACTGTTGTGTTTTGTAGGGGAAATCCTTGAGTAGGTGATCACATCCTAGACACCACCTCTCCAAAAACGAGTAGGAGTAACAAGCGTAGGAGCATCCTTATATGCTATGTTAGGACATTCAGCTTTTATATGTGGACCTCCACAAGCATAGCAAGAGAGTGGAGCTCTCCGAGTCAAGGAGTTGATGTCCTTGCTTTTGTTGGCCAAAATCATATTTAACAAGGTGGTACACTCCTCGGAATTAACCATGGTATAGCCAGGAGGTGTGACTAGGTATTCCGTGTTTTTTGAAATTTCAATAGGAGAATCATAGTTTGGTTCCATGGTAATGTTCTCCATGTCACTTTCAGAATCTGCCATCACTTGATGCATTGGAAGGCTGGTTCTGGTGGCAAGACAAGGGTTTGCACCTCCCTCTGCCTGCACTTGACTTTCGGATTGCACTTATGGTGCAGGTAATGCCAATGGTCTTTGTTGTTAGAATTGTGCATCTCAGTGTTCTGGGGCTTTAACCATTTATTTGGGCATTTTATTGTATTTATTTTATTTATTTGTCGTGTAAGCAGTCAACCAGCCCTAGAGGTAGTCGGCCAGCTCACTGGGGCACTATCCCCTTTATTCACTTCATCATCCAATCCACTTGCACATAGTTCAACATTCAATTGTTGGCCATTCCCATTGTAAAGCTTTACTGCTATTATAAAAGATGATCTTGTCTCTCTATCTCCTTTGCACTCTCTCATATGTTTACTGTGTATGCTTCCACGTGTGCTTTCTCCTTCATGGTATCATATGCTTAGGTCCAGGCTGCTCTAAACCCTGCAAATCTGCCCACTTCTGCTGTGCATTTTTTCCTCCATCACTTCTCCGGCTGCTTGCAGATCATTCCATACAGTTGTTACATTTTCGGTACCTTGCTGCGTTACTACAAAGGCAAACGTTGCAGTTGTGGCTGTATTTTCTACACCGGCATCAAATTTGGTGAGTTCTCTTGCATGTGGAGCTACCAAACAAGTGGCTGTCCATTTTCTTCTTCCTCCACGAGTCCCTGCCCTTCCGGTATAGGCGGTTCCCGGTGGATCTTGGACTGTTTTGCTGTTGTCCCGCCTCTTTCTCTCTACGGTTTGAGAGGGAGATGATTGTTCCTGGTGCCTCGCTTCATTGGAAAGCACTTGAGAGAGAAGTGTTTAAGAGCTGAGATTTATTCTTTGCTGCTGTGGATATGGCCCCCCCTGTACTACGAACAAAGATGATAAGTTGAAAGGATCCATTCATTTACGCTCATTGGAAGCTTGAGATGCGGGTCTGGTTCATCCACAAGGGTCCATTGTTCAAGGCACCGAGCATCCTCAAAACTCTAGGAGGTGGACTTAGGATCAGGAGGATGAATTTACTATGGAGTTACAAAACTGGGAGAATCGGGACTTGAAGGCTCATTTTGTGCTTGTGTGCAGACCATCACCGAGGAGGTCTCATTGGCAATGCAAACTCTCTTTAGTGCTCATCAGGTATGGTCAAAGTTGGAGGATCTCTTTGCATGAGATTCATTGATGAGGGCAGTTACCTTGCAAGGGCATCTCTACGGTTTGTTATTTCATGAGGCAATTCAATGCAGCACTCAGTTGGATTTTAATGATCTTAGCTCCCTACTTTTGGAGGAGGAGTCCGTTCTCATCTCACAGGGTAAGTTGAAGGTGTCAGTCAACAGTTCTAACCAGGCATTTTCCTTAGTTCAGAAGAAAGGTCAGAGTCGGTGTTTCTCTTGTTGCAGGAAAAGAGGACATTTGTCCAAGAAGAAGAACAAGACCAAGGGCAAGGCTTTCATCTCAACGAAAAGGCAAAGACATGACACATGATAGTGATACAGATTCTAATACCACTTCTAGGGCTCACAGGGTGCTTCCGCGCGGCTCAGGAGACTCCAAATGGTGTGCTTCTCTAGTACACATGTAGTTTCCCCCCATGTGCTTCTAGCCAGAAGAGGCTTGTGGGCAAGAGAGGGGGCTAATTACAACTCCACCACTACTGGTGCATGGACACACTGTGATTCAGAGTTCCAAGAATTAGACATTTGGCAAGACATGGTTATCTTTGGTATAGCAGAGATTATGAATTGGATCTATTCCAAGTTCATTGCTCGAGGCTTTTGGGACGTGATGTGTTCCGTCCACTATTGGGGATTATGGGCGCGGTATGTCCAGCAGCTCATCATCTATTTTGGAGTTCACTGCACACTTGTGTGGTAATTCGTGGTGGCCAAGCAAAGTTCCTTGCTGTTCTCGCGGTGGCATCTTGTTTCAAGAAAACAGGTTGGTGGATGCTCTCTCCGGGGTGATTCCAATATTCGCCGATGCTAGAGGGTCCATGGTTGCATCTTCATCGACTTAGCTTCTTCCGACTCTTGCACACTATGAGCTGCAGAGGGGGTGTTAGAATTGTGCATCTCAGTGTTCTGGGGCTTCACCATTTATCTGGGCATTTTATTGTATTTCTCCTATTAATTTTTCCTGTGAGCAGTCAGCCAGCCCTAGAGGTAGTTGGCCAGCTCACTTAGGCACTATATAAGGAGTTCCCCTTTATTCACTTCATCATCCAATCCACTTGCACATAGTTCAACATTCACTTCATCATCCAATCCACTTGCACATAGCTCAACATTCAGTGCTGGTGGCCATTGCCATTGTAAAGCTTTACTGTTGTTATAAAAGGTGATCTTGTCCAACTCTCTCTATCTCCTTTGAACTATCTCATATGTTTACTGTTTATGCTTCCACCTGTGCTTTCTCCTTCATTTGTGGAGCTGGTAAAGCAGGAGCTCCAACTGCTTGATTCATCCTTAAAGTGGGATTAAGCTAGTAACACATGTTGGTGTCATGGTTACCCATGCGAGCACAATATCCACACCACAGGTTAGGTCTCGGTTTAAGATGTGGGCATTCTATAGTTGTATGATTTACTTTACAGTATGCACACCAAACCATTTCCCTACGCGGATAGAGATGGGGATTGCCCGTCTCTTCAGACCTAGTTTAAACTCATCCTTGAGTTTCTTCATCACTCGTCGAACCAAATCCGCATCCTCCATTTCATCACTTTTATGGCTTTGAGATCCACTTCTAGAAGGAGTCTTGAATGATGCTTCAGAACCATTACCTCCTTTTGAGGTCCCATTAAATTGTTATCATAATCAATGGCATCTAAGGCACATTCATTGTTGAATGTCCTATGTCTTCGAGCATTGAGGGAGTCTTGCTCTATAAACCCTCTAGGAAAAATAAAGAGATCAACTGGGTCTAGTTGGGCCTTTCCTCAGGCTCATAGATTCACCATCCTTTTGCTTCAGAGTTAGTTGCACCTTGTTCAAGTGTGAAGCCAAATTCTCTGATCTTTGTAGGATCATCATTTACACTCAATGCTTCACTTACTTGCTCGAAAGTTCAATTGATTAACTGAAGTCCCTTTGGCTCTAGTTTTTGCATAAGCAATAAGGAAGGATTGTTCCAAGTCCTCATAGGTGGCCTTGCTCTTTGGTTCCAACATTAGTTGCACCTTGTTCAAGTGTGAAGCCAAATTCTCTGATCTTTGTAGGATCATCATTTACACTCAATGCTTCACTTACTTGCTCGAAAGTTTCAATATGACCATGGGCATCACCCGTGCCACTATAAACTTGGTCATTTCTTTCGACACACTCCAAACCTTGAATGTTATCCTATCTCGCTCATGCTCTCAAGGTAAAGGAGCACGCAAGTGAAGTTCGGTAGCGGCAACAGGTTCCCTACTGGCTACTAATCCCCTAGCAAATAGCTTTGGCCATTCTTATGGCATCAACAGTTAATAGGATCCCTATTGGAGGAGCTGTATTGCCTCTAGAAACTGGTGCATCTAGTCCCTCTTGTGCATGTACATCCACAGTTTGAAAATCACCCGTTCCAGCAATGTGGACTCTTGGGGTACTGTATAATGGCTGTACATTCCCACTCCTAATAGGTTGAGTGAAAGATCCTGGCCCCCTCCGCGCAACGAATTCTGAGGTGCTAGCAGAGCGGAAGTAGCACTTCTTGTGTAGGGCAGAGCCTCTAACTCGGGGCCTCGCCCATGGATATCCGGACAAGAGACTAATCCCTCGGTTCTTCCAAAATTGAACCTGGAAAACACTTCCCTTGCCCAGCAGACATAGGAGATTCCTCTAGGATATTTTATTCTAACGTAGTCAAAATCATCACTAACGAAACTGATCCGACCAAACCCGTAAGTCTCATGGTCAGATCAAGGAAGAGACTTGCACTTGGATCATAGAGTCCAACGCTTTTTTTCTCATCAAGAGACACAGCCGTTGATTCTTTTCCATAGAACAAAGGTTATCCGGGATTTACTTCAACTATCGTAACTTAACAAAATTGAGTCTCAATTTTAGGGATCCATCAGTCTAGCCTAACCCCATCCAATCCCATGGGTTAGCCAGCCAACCGCCCAACCACTGTAGTTAGAAATTTGGTTATGTTTTGCCCTCAGGTACCACAGGGAAAAGAGTTCCCAGGCCACCTAGCCAGTGCTTCAAGCAAACTTTAAGATAATCACACCACTTACACACCCAATATGAAATTGCCTATTTCACAGATTCAACTGTCTTTAAAACAATCTTTTAATGAAACCATAGTATCACTAATCATAATCCTCCAAAATATCTAGCTTGAATTCCAATTTACAATCGTTCCTTCATCGAAGTACCTATGGCATCATTTTTGGCAACTAACGCTCACCACCTATTCACTTAGGGGCCTTTTCAATAGTTCCTAGCTCATAGTACTCGAAAATATAATCACATAAGAAAAATCCGGATGGACTCTTCGTTGAAGATTAGCAAGATCAACCAACAGATTCATATAAAAGAGCCATGGACTCATCCGTTGAGGACCAGCAAGACCAATCAACCAGATCCATGCCCGAGTTCAGAAAATAACTCTAACGTCTTATTCCATTTTCTTCCACGATGCACGTGTGGGTATCTTCAGCGACCCAAAGCCCGAGCACCGTATGGTCAGCACCCTCTAGGCTCCTTTGCAGGTCACCTAGCGCTTCACTCATAGGCCGCTTCCTTGGTCCCTCATCCACCGTATCGGAAGCTCACCATTTAAATCGAACCGACGCTAGTCAAGAGACCTCGGCCGACCTTGCTACGCGAGATGTCCTCCGTTGACTCTCCGTCATAGCTGTTGCAACTTTATCACTTAGGTCTCCATGACCTCATTCACAAGATGGTCCAAATGCTTCCCCAGCATTCTTGACATAAAACGGTCATTTAAAAATAGCTCATAAATATAGTTTCTAAAAACGAACTCTCGTCTTTCCACATTGTTCCACATCATTTCTCGTTATTCCACATTCTTCTACATCAATTCACATTGCTTATTCCACATCCAGTCATATGTATTCCCATCGTCTTCATCCATTCTCATCCAATCACATCATATTACATCTCATCACATCTATCCACATCACATCATATTCATCCACATCAGATCCTCATCACATCCCTCATCACATCATGTCACATCCATCCTCATCACATCTCATCCATTCACATCTACCCATATCCACATCACATCACATCACATCCATTCACATCTACCCCGATCCACATCACATCCATTCACATCTACCTAGATCCACATCACATCACATTCATCTACCTTACATCTCAACCATCCATTCGCATTACATCACATCCATTTATATTCATTCAGATCCACATCTCATCACATCACATCTCATCACATCCATCCACATCTCATCACATCCATCCACATCACATCTCATCCATTCACATCTCATCACATCACATTCACATCCATTTACATCTCATCATATCATATTCACATCACATCACATCCATTCACATCATATCTCATCCATTCACATCTACCCAGATCCACATCACATCACATCCATTCACATCTACCCCGATCCACATCACATCACATCACATCTCATCCATTCACATCATATCACATCTCATCACATTCACATCCACATCACATTGTTCGAAGTGGATAGACCCGACTTAGGGTTCTATTTTTACAAAGATATTTAGGATAATAGATACATTCCATGTGAGGAGCCAAAAGTGGAGTTACTTGTGAAAGAGGCTAGGCATCTCTAATCCCTTACCCTGAACCTAAATATTTAGGATATTTAGGATAATAGATACATTCCATGTGAGGAGCCAAAAGTGGAGTTACTTGTGAAAGAGGCTAGGCATCTCTAATCCCTTACCCTGAACCTCATTCATTAGGCTTTGGCTCAAGCTCATTTGATTTAAATGAGAGGAGAGGGGAGGATGAAGCTATCTCTAAAGCAAAACCTGGGAAATAGGAGCCTCTAGTGGGTTCCCTGAGTTTACTTTCTATAGTAACCCGCATGACATAACTTTTCCAACTGTACCTCTACCTCCTCATGATTACATAGCACCTAACCCTCTTATAGAAGCCTATGGAGAAGGGTATCCAAGTCATGTGCCATAAAGCTATATCAATACAGTTGTTCCTAAGGATGAATTCATGGAATATTTATGTTTTAAAGGACTGTTGGAAGCCGAAAGAGAGTGAGAAGAGGAAGAAGCTTCAATGACTTGCTACCACCACAAAGTGACAATGCAGAGGAAGAAGAAACTTTTGCACATGATGGCTATGCACTAACAGTAACATGCAATGATCTGCCTGCCTCTTGTATATCCTTATTAGATGTTAACTAGTACTTTGATTTCGGTGCCACTAATAAGCACATTACTTCATGCAACCATCTGTTTACTACCTTGAGAGATGCTTCGTCGTCAGGTGGAATAGTCTAACAATGCATCTATGCCATCGAAGGCATCGGCAATGTGGAATTGACTTAATTCTCTGGGGATCCTTATACTCTTGTTGACACCTTGTATGTACCCGGAATCCGAATCTCATTCCTATATTTGCACTTAGCAAAGTTGGCTTGAAGATCTAGTTTTTTTTATCATTGCTACTCCATTTACAATAGAACTGATTGTGATGCACTTCTCTTGTCTGGTACATTGCGCAATGGGCTATATAGGCTTGACATGTATGATAGGAGTACTAATCCTCATGCAGATGCCTTGATTGTTTCCACGCCACATATTCAACATGACACTAAGCTTTGGCATGCTCCGTTTGGTCACTTGAATTTTTCATCTCTTCTATGGTTACAACATCAATCTATGGTTCATGAATTGCCGCCTATGCAGCTCCCCCACAAGCATGTATGCGAGGGATGTATACTGGGAAATATGCATCATTAGTCCTTTCCAAAAGATGGCACTATCCGTGCTACCACTTAGCTATTGCAACTAGTGCACAGTAATCTATGTGGTCCTATGTGGGCTCCCTCTTTTGGCAGACATTTGTACTTCATGATTTTCATTGATGACTACGCACGCTTTTGTTGGGTGTACAGTCGAAAAGTCAAGTTGAATGCATTTTTAGCTTTTTGTCAGTTTCTTCCTTGCTGAAAATGCTTGCAATCATAAGTTACTGACATTGTGTATCGACAGAGGGGGGGAATATTTGTCAAATGATTTTACTGATCATCACTGCACCACTCCTTATACACCACAGCAGAATGGTGTGGCTGAACGTTGGAATCAGACACTCATGGAAATGGCTAGATGTATGCTCATAAGCAAGGATCTGCCTTCTAGATTTTGTCTTGAAGAAGCGGTCATGTGTGCCAATTATGTACTGAACCACTGTCCAATTAAGGCTTTGAAATCTATGACATCTTATGAAGCTTGGAATGGAAGAATTCCAATCATTACTCATATGCATGTTTTCGGTTGTCTGGCTTATGTGCATGTACCAACACAACACAGACATAAGATTGAAGAAAAGGCTTTGAAATGTATCTTTGTGGGGTATAGCAATGAGAGCAAAGGATATCGGTTGTATGTTTTGTCCAGTCGGAAGCTGATTGTATCTAGAGATGTCATCTTTAATGAATATGCATCTCAACCCATGCTTTCCTGTCGGCTACCAGCCATCCCATTGATGCTCCGGATGTATTTGATACATTGCTGCCTTTGTTTGGTACTGGTGCTGACTCCTCCGACTCAACCTTCTAGGGCTTTTGTTGCCCATCCACAGATTCAACAGTCCAACAATATCCCTATTTCTTTGGATCAGAAACCCTTTAATCCGGATGCCTTGGGTGATACATTAATTGAAGAGGATGAAACTATTTGTGATTCTCAGTGGATTCCACACTGGTTCGAGCTACTTTATGTGACAACAAGCTACCTGAACCTTTGCCAGGATGGACACGGGATGCCTCTAGACATGCATCTCATTTTGTAGACAAGGCTCTTGTTGCTACCGCACTAAATGAGGAACTGCTTTCTCACTTTGATGCCTTGGAGGATGACAATTGGGTTTAAGCCATGCGTTCTCAGAGTTGGACTCCATTGCCAAAAATGATACATGGGAGTTATACAATCTACCTTTGCTGGTGGCAAGCGTGTTGTAGGCACAAGTGGGTGTTTAGCTAAAATGAAAGCTTGATGGCTCTGTTGATTGATATAAGTCTTGATAAGTCACCAAGGGCTATGCCCAAAGGGAAGGAATTGAATTTGATGAGACTTTTACACCTACATCTCACATATGACAACCATTCAGACTCTGCTTGCATTGGCTGCGCATAAAGGTTAGAACGTGCATTAGTTGTTAAAACTACATTTTTGAATGATGATTTGCAGGTAGAGGTTTATGTCTCACAACCTCCTAGCTTTGTTTATCAGGGTGCAGAGCATCATGTATGAATATTCTGCAAAGCACTATATGGCCTTAAATAGGCTCCTTGTGCTTGGCATCAGAAGATACACTCATACCCGCTATCTTGCTTGTTTCAAAATAGCCCCACTGAATGAACTCTTTATGTCCGCAACAACCAAGGGGATCATTTGCTTATGCTCAAGATTTATGTGGATGATCTGCTCATGACAGGCCCTGATGAGGGGCACATTGTAGCTTTCATCACTGACTTGTAGAATAAATTTGATGTTTCCGACATGGGTCTTCTGCATTATTATTTGAGTATCCAGTTTATTCCGACTAAGGGGGGCATCATGTTACCTCAGAGAAGATACATTTTACAGCTCTTGGAATGATTTCAAATGACAGATTGCAAACCTGTTTCTACTACTATGGAACCCAGTCTCCGAGTTTCAATGGAGGACTCTTTTGATGTAGCCACCTATCAACAAACTATCGGATGCCTACATAGATAGTGAGATTGGGTGTCGCAAATTGAGCAAGCTTATGCATTGTCCCGGCACTTGGCATTGGCAATAACGGAAGCGTGTCTTTTGTTACCTTCAAGGCACTCAACACTATTTATTGTTTTACAGTAGTGCGTCTTCTTATGCTTGTCTACCTACATAGATAGTGAGATTGGGTAGTAGGATGTTCCAACACAAGAGTGTCAACCAGTGGATACTGTTTCCTTCTTGGAAACTCATGCATCTCATGGCTTAGTAAGAAGCAGTTGACAATAGCTATGTCTAGTTGTGAAGCTGAATACAGGGCAACCTTCACAGCTACTGTGGAGTGTGTCCGGCTCCGTCGTCTTTTGGTTGATCTTGGTATCGGACATGAGTCTGCTACAACCCTTTACACTGATAGTCAGAGTGCATTAGTAGTTATGCGGAATCTAGTTTTCCATGTGTGGATGAAGCACATTAAGGAGCATTATCAATATGTCAAGGAACGACTCCATGCTGGAGAGATAGCCTTGACCCTACGTGCCGACATAGGCCAATGTGGCAGATGGATTTAACAAGTCTCTTTTTAGGGAGAATTTTAAAGCTTTATGACAAGCTCTGAACTTATTACCTCTACTTAAGTAGTATGTTACACCATGTATCCGTTCACGCTATTCACTTTAGGGGGTTTGTTAGCCTTCTAACTTTGGGAACGTATTACCTCTACCAAAGTAGTATGCTACACCCTGTATCCGTTCATGCCATTCACTTCAGGGGGGTTTATTAGCCATCTAACTCTGGGAAGTTCAGGTGTGAATAGAGCTAATCATGAGCACCTTTTACCCTATGCTAGTAAGGGTTTTTTCTCATGAGAACACACCCTTAGTGTGTTAGCAGCCACTTGCTCATTATGTATGACATTCCAGCTATCGCTATCGCTATTGTCTATGTTGCTCTCTGAGCTCATGTGCATGTTTTGTTTGTGAGTCTATGCAGAGCATCTTCTTTCACATCCAACAAATCAGCCCCCCGCAAGTGAAGATGCAGGGGAGAAGAAAGCTTGAGCTCTTACAAGCACACACACACACTCACAAAACCCTAAAAGAGAACACACAAGGTGAGAGGCTGAAAATCTTCTTCTTCTTCGCTGTGCAACACTCAACACACCATATACAAAGATAAGAGTATACAAAATATGAAAAGGTACTCAACCAAATACATACTAGGGTTCTCTATAGTGTGAACCCAACTAAATGAGTTGGCGCTGTAACTATGCCAGTCTCTAGAATGGCTGTCACACAGCCTGTCATCCCACTGGCCGCATATCACCCATGATCTCACCAACCATGCCAGTGGTGGTGTAAGTGTGGGGCCTATCCCCCCGGCGGGTCATCAGTGTTCACCGCCTCACTAGATGAGCTCGATATCTCAACACTTCCCCTCGAGCTCAACTCCATCTCATGTACACCAAGCAAAGCCCTGAATCTGCAAAGCTTCTCTGTACCCAATGCTTTGGTGAAGATGTCGACCTGATCCTGTGTGCTGACATAAACAAGGTCAACGTCTCCTGCCAAAACCTTCTCTCTGACAAAATGGTAGTGGACCTCTATATGCTTCGTGCGAGCATGAAAAACTGGGTTCCTGGCCAACATCCAATACCATGTGGTGACCTAATCACCTCAATGCCCAAGAAAGATCTGAGCTCCCCAGATCCTTCATCTCAAACTTTTGTCTAAGCAAGATCTTTACATCAAAGATCTCTGCATCATGGTCCCCTGTAATGATCAGGTCATCTACATAGATGACAACAAGCACAACCCCTCTATCACTATGTCTCACATAGAGCGAGAAATCTGCATTGGCTACATGAAAGCCAATAGTGACAAGATATTCAAAAATCTTGTCAGACCATGCTCTTGGTGCTTGTTTTAAGCCATACAAGGCTTTCTTCAACCTGCAAACATGCTCGGGGTGACTCACATCCTCATAATCAGGTGGCTGCAACATATACACCTCTTCCTGCAAATCCCCATGCAAGAATGCATTCTTTACATCCATCTGATGTAAAGACCATTGCTTTGACGCAACCACTGCTATCACAACTCTCACTGTTGCCATCTTGGCAACTGGGCTAAAAGTTTCCTCATAATCAATGCCATATGTTTGCGCATATCCTTTGGCTACCAATCTAGCCTTGTACCTGCTTATGCTTCCATCATTGTTATATTTTACTTTGTACACCCACTTGTATCCAATGGCTTTCTTGCCTTCAAGCAATTGCACTAAATCCCAAGTCTCATTTCCATATAGTGTATCCATCTCCTCATCCATAGCTTTCTCCCAACACACATTTCCAACAGCCTCATCAATGCATGTGGGCTCTACAACCTGTACAACTTTTGCTATGTATGCATAGTGATGTGCCACATAACCATCATAGGTAAACCTCTGCACAGGATTCTTCACTCTCCCAGATCTTTGCAGCTTTGCATTCATGGCTTCCATAGCCTTCTTTGTGTTCTCATAGCTGGTATCCCAAGATCCTCATCAAGGCTCATCCTTGAGCCACTAGCAACACGAGAATGCCCTGCAGAAATGTCAGGCATACTAAGGGGCTCAACCACTTTCTCTTTGCCTTTATGTGATGTACTAATCACATTTGCAGGACTGGTATTATGATGGAGCCTGCCACTCCATGGTCTATCAACTGAACCACTAGTAGATGAGGACTCTGCTGGTCCACTCAAAGATTGTGATTGCCAACTTGCATTCTGTGCAACCACTAGTAGATGAGGACTCTGCTGGTCCACTCAAAGATTGTGATTGCCAACTTGCATTCTGTGCAACCACATTTCCACTCACATTAGCCCCAATAGCTTCTTTTTTAGTAGCATACTAGCTGATCATCTCATCAACAACAACATCCCTGCTTACCCTCAACTCACGTGTAGCAGGGTTATAACACATGTATCCCTTTTTCTCAAGGGAATACCCAATAAACACACATTTTTCAGCTTTTGGATCCAGCTTAGTTCTCAGCTCATCTGGCACATGCACATATGCAATGCATCCAAAGACTTTCATATGAGACAAATCAGGTTTTCTACCAGTAAACCTCTCCTCTGGAGTTACATCATGTATGGCTGCAATTGGAGTCATGTTCATGATGTAAACTACTGTAGAAACAGCCTCAACCCAATAGCTATGTGGCATATTCTTCTCTCCCATCAATGCTCGCGCAATCTCAGCAATGTGCCTGTTTTTTCGCTCAGCAACTCCATTTCGCTCAGCAACTCCATTTCGTTGCAGAGTGTATCTGCATGTAAACTGTCTCTGAATACCATTCTTCTATAAAAATTCAGAGAACTCATTGGAGAGGTACTCTCCCCCTCCATCTAACCTTAGGCACTTTACATGTTTCCCTGTTTGCTTTTCAACCATAACTCTGAAATTCTGAAAATGAGTGAACACCTCACTCTTCTCCTTCATGAAGTATACCCACACTTTCCTTGTGTGGTCATCAATAAATGTCACATAATACCTGCAGCCTCCCATAGACATGGTCTTCGTAGGACCCCATACATCTGAATGCACAACATCTAGTGCATTTATGCTCACATTTCTGTCACGTGGAAATACATGCTTTGTTTGCTTTCCAAATTGGCATGCTTCACATATTTTCTGCATACCTTCAACTTTAACTTTGGTATCCCTGTCACAATTCCTTTAGTCTGCATAGACTTCATTCTCTGCACATTCACATGTCCAATTCTTTTATGCCAAATGTCTATGTCTGCAACAATTCCTGAACCATTTGCAAACATCGTAGCACTCACTTCAGGCATGTTTACATTCAATGTAAACATTCTGCCCACTCTGTTGCCTTTTGCAACCAACCTGCACTTGTCTTTAAAGTCTTCAACATAACAACCATCAGGGTTAAACCGAACCTCCAAACCCTGCTCAATCATCTGGCCAATTGAAACTAGATTCTTTGTTATGTTTGGAACATGAAGTACATCTGCAAGGTACTTCACTTTGCCATCCTGCATAGACAATGGCACGTCTCCAACATGGGCAATTGGATGAGCAGTGTCATCCCCTTTTCCACAAAACCTGGTCTTTCAAGGTTTTTCATCTCCTTGAACCACTCCCTATGACTTGTCATGGGGGGTTCGAAGCACCTGAATCAACGTACCATACATCATCTTTATGTGCTGCTTCAACATTTTCAAACATGGCATTAACGACATGCTGCATAACAAACAACCTTTCATTATCCTCATTGTTTCTGCTCAAGGATGCATAGTTGTTTTTCTGCAATTTTCCATTTTGCATGTCAGCCTGCTTCTTATAACAATCTGCCTGCACATGTCCAGGCTTACCACAATAAAAGCATCCACGTGTATCATTATACTACCTTTCCCAATTTCCACGACCTCTTTGACTCCCCTTGCCTTTGAATTGGCCTCTTCCACCCTGCCTTTGAATTGGCCTCTTCCACCCTGCCTTTGAATTGGCCTCTTCCACCCAGCGTGTTGTTGTTGTTGTGAATTCTGGGACTGTTGTTGATGCTGCTTGCCATAATTCTGATTACTTGTTCGGCCACCTCCTTGGCCGCGTCCACGTCCTCCTCTACCTCGTCCTCTTCCTGAACTTGTGTAGAAGGCCTGTTGCTCTGAACTGTTTTTGTTTTGTGAAGACTGTTGGTCTTCACCCAAGATCTTCTCTTCTATAATCAACATAAACACCAAATCTGTGAAATTGGGAATGTTTTTCTGAGTCTGAATAAACGTCTTGAACGCCTTGTATTGTGGCCCGAGACCACGTAGACAGACTTCCACCTTATCATCATCATCTACTGAAATGCCAATAGATGCAAGGGATTCCACAATACCCTTGATCTTCAATGCATAGTCATTCATAGACATACTCTTTTTCTCCACAGTATGAAGTTCATTCTTCAACTGTATCTTTCGTGCCTTGGTATTCGTTTCATAGAGTTTTACCAAGGTGTCCCACACCTCCTTGGGGGACTTGGCATCCTGTATGTGCCCAATCATGGTGTCCTGTATACTGATAGAGAGCCAATACATAACTTTTCTGGCTCCTTGGTTCCAATCCTTGAACTCTTTCACATCTGCAGAGCAGTTGGATTGATCTCCGATATCTCCGGTGCCTCTTCATGCTCACCTTCTGTGTAGTCCCAGAAGTAACCCTTTCCCATCAGGAAATTTGTCAACCTGAACCTCCAAGCATGGAAGTTGTTCTTGTCAACAATCTGGTTTATGCCATCATTTGACATCTTTCCAGACACACAAATTTACCAGAAACAGCACTCTGGTTTGTCCTGCACAAACTGCTGTATTTTCTGCAATGGTACTGTACTACACTTAAATGTCACAACCAGTGGCCTCAATGTGCATACATACACCCAATGGCAACTGTTTGACCTCCTTGCAGCACACACAATGTCTGCACAACCAATCTGTCTTCCTGCAGTTCTTAAAACAGAGTTCTACATAGAATCGATGACTTACCCGCAGTGCTTGAAATCGCCTGCTTTCCAAAAAACGGAGGTCCGAAATGCGTTTTCGGCCCGCAAAAGTTGGTCCAATAGGACGTTATAGTTGCCTTATAGCTTTAGTCCCGCGAAGAAAGCTCCTCAATTAGAGATCGTTTGCCGGTGCCTCCTGTAGAGCTCCCGACAAGGGTGTAGTCGCCAACACAAATAGGGAAGAGTAGATGAAGCTCTTACCCTCGTACCGCTTCCTGTGCTTCTCTTGCTTGCAGAGCTCAGCCCTTAGCATGAACCAAGCTCTGATACCATGAAAAGATGCAGAGGAGAAGAGAGCTTGAGCTCTTGCAAGCATACACACACTCATAAAACCCTAAAAGAGAACACACAAGGTGAGAGGCTGAAAATCTTCTTCTTCTTCACACAACATTCAACACACCATATACAAAGATAAGAGTACACACAATATGAAAAGGTACTCAACCAAATACATACTAGGGTTCTCTATAGTGTGAACCCAACTAAATGAGCTGGCGCTAAAACTATGCCAGTCTCTAGAATGGTTGTCACACAGCCTGTCATCCCACTAGCCGCATATCACCCATGATCTCACCAAACCATGCCAATGGGGTGTAAGTGTGGGGCCTATCCCCCAGGCGGGTCATCAGTGTCCACCGCCTTACTAGATGAGCTCGATATCTCAACAGCAAGCACATAGGAGGTTCTGGAGAAATTAGGCAATGTTTGTATAAAAGAATATGCTAGGATCTATATACACGAGATGTTAGTCTTAAGAGTAAACCCAACTTACAAGAATGAAGAGAAGGTTTACAAGGTAAGCAAAACCAGGATCTGCCAATTTGTATTTCCTTTTTTTAAAGCTAACTGTCTTTGAGCTAGCCATCTTTGGCACATTGTAGAAACAAAGGCAATTTGCCAATTTGTATTTCCTTTTTTTAAAGCTAACTGTCTTTGAGCTAGCCATCTTTGGCACATTGTAGAAACAAAGGCAATGGATTTTGTTATGGATTAGAGCCTGCATGTCAATTTATGAAGCTGATCATGATTCTCATTGTCTAGAGGAAAGAGAGATGTAAAGGATATGATCCAGAAATATTTTAGCTTTACTTAAGTACTACTGAAGTACCTCTCTCTCTCTCTCTCTCTCTCTCTCTCTCTCTCTCTCTCTCTCTCTCTCACACACACACACACACACACACACACACATCCCCATAAAATTACATATCTAATATTTTATCACTATTTAAATTTCTCGCTACTAGAAAGATTTTTTGAGATTTCTTAAGTTCATCTTCATTTCCTTTAATTCATAATTGTTACTTAGTTGGCTATCCTAACCTTTGCACAAAATTTTAAATTTCTTGCAAGGTTTCTTTTACTTATAACACCGTTGAACTATTATTTCTCAATAGGTTTGATGCAAAGTATTGTGCTTTCTAATCGACATAACAATCAAAGAACTGCATGCATAATGTATAGTTCCCACATGACATACTTGTTATGGTGAATAGTGGATGCAGGTTAGTAGTTTTCCCTTAAAGTTTGGGACCTACATCAACTTATTAGAGCTTTCCATTTGTATCTTTAATATATTTTATTTTAGTCCTCATTGCTCAAGTATCTTCTTTTTTCTAAATCTCTACTCTAGTTCAAATTTGCAGTTCTTCTTCAAGTGTATTTTTGTTTTCTAACACACACACACACACACACACACACACACAATTGTAGTTCTTTGGGGTGTATTTTTGTTTTCTAACCCCACACACAATAGAGGGATGATCATTGGATTTTTTTTCTCTGGGCAACATATGGATAGCAAGCCAATTAAACTACTTTGTTGAGCATGAGGGTAGGTTGATTTCGTTTTGTAATCTCTTGTTTGTGATTACCTAGGCATTCCTTTGTCACAAGCATGGGGGTTGTCCTCTATGGGTAGAATGTAATGGAGGAGAAAGAGGAGCCAGAGGCCAGGATCCTAGGCAAAGCCGGAGTAGAAGGGGCAGGTAGTTGCAATGCACGATCGAGTGATGATGAGGAGAGCACATGATTGGTGTGACATGGCTTTCTCCAATATCCTTAATGGGATGTTTAAACTTATTAATCAAGACCAAGAGGCTTCACAAATCTTTGAGTGAATAAGCATCACAAACAATAAAGGGACACCCTCATTTAAGGAAATTTTTGAAAGCGAGGTATTTTGAAAGTCCTTAATACATAAAATAAGCTGATTTGAAAGTTTGAAGTGGTAGTGTTCTTCTTTGTCACATTTTGTTAAAATTTAAAGTAGAGTTCGTGATTTATATATTTTTTTGTGTAAAGATTTTTTAAGTGAATCTTTGACGGGCAAACTTTGGAAATGGAGTCCATGAGAATAATCGTTACTTTAAAAGTGCTTGACATTGATGTGTGACTTACCACTTATTATTTTTATTTTTATTTTTATTTTTGGTTTGTAAGCCCTCCACTTGGCAAGGATGGACTCGGCAAAAAGCCGTACGCGGCGTTTACCGACTTTCTATTTAAGATTGGCCTGTCCTCCCTTGCCTGCCCTTGACGATGCATAGCTTCCTCTTGCCCCTCCTGGCGAGCCTCGCCGCCGCCGCCGCCGCCGCCGCCGCAGCAGCAGCAGCAGCAGCCGTGCCCCCCCCTCGCTTCTTCTCCTTCTCCTTTCAACTCCATCTCCACCACCACCCATCCGCGCACAACCTCACGGCCTCCAGCACCTCCTCAACGCCTCTCATCCCGACGCTGTTCTCGGAGCCCCTCACTCTTACCACCCACGCTTCCGCCGACGATAGTAATATGGGCCGTGCGACTGGCCTCTATCTCTACCACGCTGCGTCAGCGGAGCTCCGCTACTTCTTCTTCACCGCCACCCTCGACCTCCCGCAGTCTGGTAGAAAGTCACATGGCTCTCTGGTGCTCTTGGGCAGCGTCGACTCGGGCGCCGTCTCGGTGCTCGGTGGCACCCGCGACTTCGCGCATGCCCTTGGGCAGGCCGACGTTACCATCCGCTCGCCATCTTCTGACCCGGCCGCCCAACTTTATATTTCAATTTTGTTCGATGTAGAAGTCCAGGTACACCAGCTCGATAGCCCTTTTATAAGTGGAGTGTAGCCACAACTCTATAACGTTGAATATGTGACGCTAGTCACATATTCAACGTTAGTCCCACTTCGATCTCTCTCTCTCAATAGCAAGCTCTCTCTCTACCGCTGGTCGTATATGCCCTCGTGTTGCATTCTACCGATGTTAATACCCCTCTCTCAATCTCTCTCTCTCCCCACGTGCACATGGTGTGTTATGTGGTCTTCTTCATAAAACGCCTGTGCACATGGTGTGTTATGTGGTCTTCTTCATAAAACGCCTCGTGTTCCTCCTTATGGCCTTCTATAAAAAGAGTACATGTCATCTTGCCCTTCTACCTCCTCCTTCTTATACTTTATTCTTCTTCTTCTTTCTCAAAATCTGAAACCTTACCTCATCAACGTATTTCAAATAGCCACATCCATAGGAATTTCTATCGTTTTTAAAAAAAAATAAATACAACCAGGTTGATCTCATCCAATTTTTCCATGATAACTAGAAAGCGAGGGAAAAAAAGTGAATATTAATTATTGTACGACGATAACTTTTTGGTCTATTCAAGGAAAAGAATATGAGAATTGTCGGATTATGTAATGCTATGTTAGATTTGGTAAGATAATTTTATTATTTTATTAAAAAATAGAGTTAATAATGCAACTTTATAAGGTTTCATAGAAAAGCTATCTATGCTATGAAAAGGTTTCATAGAAAATCTATATATGCTACAAAGAGCCAAGCTAATACTAGTCAAGTCCATACCACTATTGAGTGAAAAGGATGGGATATTAACTCAACAGTGAGAGGAGGGCCCCAATGCAATGCTTCCATTGTGAAGGACCCCACAGAGTGGCAAATTTTGCACTCAAGGTAGCATGCCAACTCAATGATAATCGCATATGCAAATGTGCTCTAGCTTATACATGTTCCCAATGTGGAGTGGATCACAAACTCAAAGATTGTAAAAATCAAGCCTTGGTATCAGTGTGTAGCCACATCTTCTCAAAGATTCAGTTGGAACTGCATTGGTTCTAGAGAACATAACATCTCATTATTTATCCTATCAACATTAGGTTGTCATACATCCAAAGCTCTCTTTGTGTGAGTAAGCATTTACATTTGTAGTTGTGCCTCTACGATTTTATCTACTTATTCCTCTATGGTGGTAGGGAAGAATGCCTCTATGATTTCCTCTGTGGGGAAGAATGTTTCTCTAGTCTCAAGAGCGCTGACATCATCTGTTCTTTTCTAATGAAATGCGTTAATTCAGATATATTTGCAAGGATCTATCCTTATACCAATAGTACTGTTGGGGGAGGTATGGTTTGATGAGTAACCTCAACACCCATTAATATGTTGATCATTTCTTGACCATAGTCAAATGATTGAGCCTCTTGTTTAGCTTCTAATTGTAATCCAATAATCCTTTGACATAGTCCTTTCTTAGAGAATTCTCTATGGATTCCTTGCTACTAGTTTTAGTCGCTTCTAATCCTCTCCAAGAAAACACGCTCGATTGGGTTATCAATGAGTCACCAGATCTTAATTGATAGGAGGATCTTAGGTGGTTTGATACATTATCTTCCGAAGTCGGGGACCGTCATTACAAATTACTTTACCATATTTTTTGTGCATGAGAATTGGCTGAAACAAGCCGAATTTCTCTCACCACACAATTTTAATGCTGTATAAACTTTCTATTTTTCATTATAATTGGACTTGAAAACTACTTGGTTTTTCACGGGCATGAAAAACTATGAGTTTTTCATGGTGAAAATCAGCCATGAAAATTGTGTTTTCTCACTTTAAGAAGTATGCACTATACTCCCATAATCCAAATATGGTCCTAAACTTGAGTTTTTTATGACGTGAAAAATTGGCTAGTTTTCACGAATGTGAAAAAGATTTTTACGATGTGAAAAACTTTTGAGTTTTTGAGTTTTGATTTGGAAGTTTATGATGATGCATGCACACTAATGTACTTTGTTATTCTCTAACGATTTTGGTCTCAAATCTTTTCTTAGTCACAATATATTGAGTTTCTTACAACACGGACATAAAAGTCTTGACTTTTTCATAGTCTACATGAAAAACCAGTCTTATGGGCATGAAAAGCTAAGATTATTTCAACATGAGGATAATGACTTCAATTTTTTCCAAGCCAATAATCCTTGAAATCACGACATAGTTTTTACGAAGTTCTTTATGATTATGAAAAATAAATTACATGGGTGCATTGGCACTTTTTGATATTTTGATGATTACATATTGTTAATGAGTGTTTTTCTTGTCCAAAATTTTAGCAAAATTTTATAATTTTGTTATCAATGAAACTCAATTGAACCACTATTCTTTTTATTTTAATGATTTTCGTAAAAAAGATACAATGTAATTTTGTTATCAATGGAACTTAATTGAATACTATTCTTTTTATGATTTTTGGAAGAAAGATGCAAAAAGGTATAAAACTTGCAATTTCACAATGTGAAAATGCAAGGATCTAAACAAGTAAAAAAACCAAATAAATGTTTGGTTTTCTTTCCTCTAGGGTACCCAAGTACTCATGAACCTAAACAACACATAAAAAACATCAAAATATTTTCTTCTTTTTGTCACAAAACTTAAGACCTTATCTTCTTCTCCTCACAACCAACATAACATTGCTTAGAGATAGCGGCTATGGAAAAGACACTTGCATAAGGGAGTGGAGGCTCTAAAAAGAGTGAAGGAAGCAAGAATGCTTCTCTGATGGTGACACCAACTACGTTATGGCCTGTTTTTGATCTCTCTAAAACTAAACCATTCAAAGAGAGAAACACAAACAAGTAACAACGGTTGCGGTGTACTTACCTTGCTTCTAAGCTTGGTCTCTAAGCCTAGCAGATGCTTATCAGCTTCTCTCCTTCAAGGTGTCTATCCCTCTCTACCATAGAGGAAGATGCTTCTTAAAAATAAGGACTCACACATCTCTCACTATTTACTCTCTCTCTTTCACAAAGAATGAATAGGAACATAATAAGAAATATTCTCTAATCTCAACACAATCTCTCTCTCTCTCTCTCTCTCTCTCTCTCTCTCTCTCTCTCTCTCTCTCTCACACACACACACACACACACACACACACACACACATCCCCCAAAAACTAAAGAGCAAGTTAGAAACTAGAGAACATGTTTAGCATAAAGGGGGATTGTTTGCATTCATTATATTAGATAACATGTTACATATAACTAGCCCTTATTCACAATTGGATGCCTGTGGCTAGATTTCTCATAAATGTTATTTTATAATAGTACCTTTGTATGACACTTATTCTTCACTCATATATATGGTAGAGAGCATCTACTCAATCGAAAATGGGGTTCACACACACACACACACACACATGAAAGTCATCTCTCTCTCTCTCTCTCTCTCTCTCTCTCTCTCTCTCTCTCTCTCTCTCTCTCTCTCTCTCTCTCTCTCTAACTCTAAATAACACTTGTAATAAGAAGCAAGTATGGGTGCGTTTTAAATAAAGCTAATAGAGTAGTCTCTAAATGGTATTTTTAAAAATAAAAAAGTTATTAATTTTCTTAATGTGGAATGTGCATAAGAATGTCTGTTGGTAGATGGAACTTAAACATAAGAGAGCTCACATGATGTAGAGGCAAAGGTCATGTAAATCTAGCCATGTGGACACCTCTTAGATTTTGATAAAGACTCAATTGATTTAATTAAGTAGAGGTTAATTTGTGAGGGAATTTGGGGAGAGAGAGAGAGAGAGAGAGAGAGAGAGAGTGAGAGAGAGAAGAAGAAGAAGAAGATGCACATGAGAAAATAAGGGGGAGAGAGAGAGAGAGAGAGAGAGAGAGAGAGAGAGAGAGAGAGAGAGAGAGAGAGAGAGGGGGTTGGGGGAAAAGAAAAAGAAGGAAATCGGGTGTGTGTGTGTGTGTGTGTGTGAGAGAGAGAGAGAGAGAGAGAGAGAGAGGGTGGGGGAAAAGAAAAAGAAGAAGGAAATGGTGTGGGTGTGTGCGTGTGTGTGTGTGTGTGTGTGTGTGTGTGTGAGAGAGAGAGAGAGAGAGAGAGAGAGAGAAGGGGGCTGGGGGAAAAGAAAAAGAAGGAAATGGGGTGTGTGTGTGTGTGTGTGTGTGAGAGAGAGAGAGAGAGAGAGAGAGAGAGTGAGAGAGAGAGAGAGAGGGGGGGTGGGGCTGGAGGAAAAGAAGAAGAAGAAAATGATCAGAAAATAGATATAAAAGAAACTAGTTATTATGAAGATGTAAGAAGAAAGAAATGAAGAGAAAATAAGTATACTAAAAGAAAAACAAATTTAACTTTTTCGTGGAGTCAGGTTCACGATGTGAGACCTTTCATTTGCGACCAAAAAAATAAAATAAAATCGCATTTAACTTTTTTGTGAAGTTCGGTTCACAGCGTGAACCGATAAGGATTCTGAGGCGTGAGACCCTTCGTTCACGCAACCAAAAAAAATAAAATAAAAATAAATCGCATTTAACTTTTTCGTGAAGTCTGGTTCATGGCGTGAACCGATAACGGTTCATAGCGTGAGACCCTTTATTCACGCAAAAAAAAAAAATCGCATCTAACTTTTTCGTGAAGTCTGGTTCACGGCGTGAGACCCTTCGTTCACGCAACCAAAAAAAATCATATTTAACTTTTTCATGAAGTCCGGTTCACGGCGTGAGACCCTTCGTTCACGTGAACCAAAAAAAAAATTCAAATCAAATCAAAATTTATAGAATCCATAAAGTCCGCTTCATAGCGTGAACTGCACCCTGCTAGTTCACGATGTGAAAAGGGGTTCGTCGACCAAAAAAGAAAAGGGCTGTGGAAAACACCCCTGTTTGGAGGCCCGTATCTCCTAAACTGTGTATCCGATGAAGGTACTCTAGGGCTCATTGGAAAGTTGACATCGAGCTCTTCGACTTTGGACTCGCTTGTCCGAAGTCAAAATCGATCATTTTGGCCTCCGACCAGCAGCCTTAAAACTCGACCCGAAAATCAAGGCAAAAAACAACCCAAAAACCATGAAAAATCGTCAAAGGAACAGCGCAAAAACGACAACGAGCCATATTCGAGCTACTTTTTGAGAGTCTAAACGATAAAATTATGGATGACTCAGGGAAACAAAGTCGTAGTACTCCAAAAATACTACAACTCCCTTATATAGAGTTTTTCAAAATTCCTTTTGAAACACCCTAAAAAACGTGCTGCGAAATAGGAAAAAAAATTCCTTGAAATTTTTTTCATCTTGAGACAGTGATGGAAAATAGGTTTTAGGATCTCCTCTTCCATCTGGGGAGTTACTAGCATATGCTTTTTCCAAAAAATTATCTCAGAGGTTCGCGTGCATATAGCGCCTAAGCTAATTAGGGGGCGAACGGACACCTGAATGACCCAACGAAGAGAATGCCAAGCCTCTTGAGGCTTTATAACAGGCTGTGAGAAAATATAAAAAGTAAAAAAAAAACACACGTGTGCTTGCTCATGCTCATTAAGGAGTAACTACGAAATCAGACATGGCAATGATAGAGGGATCGCCAGGGATCACACAAGGACTGAACCCAATGGTGGCTGACACCTTCAAGCCATTGAGATCTATGCCACAAATGCACCTCCCAATGCCATTAGCCATGTCTATAACAAGTGTGTCATCGGGCTTTACACCCCCTGTCACTTCGATCCCACCGAGCTTTGGTCCCTTACCTAACATCTCCACAACTCCTATAGGTACCAACCCTTTCCTGGATGCCCACACCTACTAGTCTAGCAAGGGGGGTAGCCCAATGACTCAGTGAGTCTCTGCCAATAAGAGCACTCACATATGGCCTCAGTGACTCATATAGAAATATGGCCGTACAGATTTTTAAAATTATGGGCAAATACGACGAAACAACAGATCATGTTCTATTCATACAAATGTTTGAATAGCGATGTGAAGCCTTTGGAAATCCCAACTATCCCACCAAGGTACATGCGTTGAACCTATGCTTAGAGGGAAAAGCTAGTCGATGGTTCATCACATTGATGCCGGCGATTAAGACCAACTTCAAAACCTTAAAGTCAGCCTTTATCCATGGCTTTTAAGACAAGGTGATTGGTGGAGTGTAGCAAAAGAGCTCTATTCAATTGAGCGTAACCCAAACGAAACTATTAGAGACTTTATCCTTTGGATAAAACTATTGGACTCATGATGTGAGTCATGGGAAAAATTAAACGATATTCAATTGAAGAGATGTTTCATAATGGGCTTAAAGAATAACAGCTTACACAACTTGATCATTGTAGCCAATCTGGAAACATTCGATCAATTTTATAAAGAAGCAGTGCATTTAGATGACAACATGCTGGAAGATGATCATGCTATGAGGTGTTCCTCATCTAAACCAAGTGATGCAATGGCTAAAGAAAGATTGATATCAGAATTGTCATTCCCTGAATTTTGTTCGATGTAGAAGTCCAGGTACACCCCTTTTATAAGTGCTCTAGCCACAACTCCATAACGTTGAATGTGACGCTAGTCCCACTTTGATCTCTCTCTCTCTCTCTCAATAGCAAGCTCTCTCTCTCTACCACTGGTCGTATATGCCCTCGTGTTGTATTCTACCGATGTTAATACCCCTCTCTCAATCTCTCTCTCTCCACCCGCGTGCACATGGTGTGTTATGTGGTCTTCTTCAGAAAATGCCTCGTGCTCCTCCTTATGGCCTTCTATAAAGAGAGTACATGTCATCTTGCCCTTCTGCCTCCTCCTTCTTATACTTTATTCTTCTTCTTCTTTCTCAAAATCTGAAACCTTACCTCATCAACGTATTTCAAATAGCTACATCCATAGGAATTTTCTATCGTTTTTTTTTTAATAAATACAACCAGGTTGATCTCATCCAATTTTTCCATGATAACTAGAAAGCTAGGCTTTTTGAGGGAAAAAAAGCGAATATTAATTGTTGTACGACGATAACTTTTTGGTCTATTCAAGGAAAAGAATATGAGAATTGTCGGACTATGTAATGCTATGTTAGATTTGGTAAGATAATTTTATTATTTTATTAAAAAAATAGAGTTAATAATGCAACTTTATAAGGTTTCATAGAAAAGCTATCTATGCTATGAAAAGGTTTCATAGATAATCTATATATGCTACAAAGAGCCAAGCTAATACTAGTCAAGTCCATACCACTATTGAGTGAAAAGGATGGGATATTAACTCAACAGTGAGAGGAGGGCCCCAATGCAATGCTTCCATTGTGAAGGACCCCACAGAGTGGCAAATTTCGCACTCAAGGTAGGATGCCAACTCAATGATAATTGCATATGCAAATGTACTCTAGCTTATACATGTTCCCAATGTGGAGTGGATCACAAACTCAAAGATTGTAAAAATCAAGCCTTGGTATCAGTGTGTAGCCACATCTTCTCAAAGATTCAGCTAGAACTCCATTGGTTCTAGAGAACATAACATCTCATTATTTATCCTATCAACATTAGGTTGTCATACATCCAAAGCTCTCTTTGTGTGAGTAAGCATTTACATTTGTAGTTGTGCCTCTACGATTTTATCTACTTATTCCTCTATGGTGGTAGGGAAGAATGCCTCTATGATTTCCTCTGTGGGGAAGAGCTCTGACATCATCTGTTCTTTTCTAATGAAATGCGTTAATTCAGATATATTTGCAAGGATCTACCCTTATACCAGTAGTTCTATTGGGGGAGGTATGGTTTGACGAGTAACCTCAACACCCATTAATATGTTGATCATTTCTTGACCATAGTTGAGCCTCTTGTTTAGCTTCTAATTGTAATCCAATAATCCTTTAACATAGTCCTTTAACATAGTCCTTTCTTAGAGAATTCTCTATGGATTCCTTGCTACTAGTTTTAGTCGCTTCTAATCCTCTCCAAGAAAACACACTCAATTGGGTTATCAATGAGTCACCAGATCCAACACTTAATTGATATAGAAGGATCTTAGGTGGTTTGATACATTATCTTCCGAAGTCGGACCGTCATTACCAATTACTTTACCATATTTTTTGTGCATGAGAATTGGCTGAAACAAGTCGAATTCCTCTCACCACACAATTTTAATGCTTTATAAACTTTCTATTTTTCATTATAATTGGACTTGAAAACTACTTGGTTTTTCATGGGGCATGAAAAACTATGAGTTTTTCATGGTGAAAATCAGCCATGAAAATTGTGTTTTCTCAATCTAAGAAGTATGCACTATACTCCCATAATCCAAATATGGTCCTAAACTTGAGTTTTTTATGACGTAAAAAATTGGCTAGTTTTCATGGATGTGAAAAAGATTTTTACGATGTGAAAAACTTTTGAGTTTTTGAGTTTTGA